>NC_081770.1:21045344-21345344 GCF_963082965.1 Carassius carassius | reverse complement strand
TACATGCATACAGAGTGGATATGCATGTCAGAAGGATGCCCTGTGTACATAAGTCACATGTTTGTCAATCTTCTCAAAAGGTTCTTTCGAAGGATTCCCAAGCCCTCGAGAAATACACAGTGGAAGGTGTGACTGACAAAGAAAGAAAGTTAATAGACATCGAAGTGTTCTGTAAAAACCTGCTGCTTGTTTTGGTTTATGTCACAAGTCGATGTGTGTTCCTGGAATGTGTGGCATGTGCTTGCCTAAGATGTTTCATTCTGATGTGTCAGTTTTCGGTTCATATAATGAGCAAGTAAATTTACCGTTTGGTGTCTTTTGCTGGATAAACGTTGTTTTAGAGATGAAACTGCATTCTAAGAACTTAATCACAAAACACATTTAATACCCTTGACACAATTTGATTGGCAGTAGTTACCTCGTAAAAAGATTATACTGTGTTGGCGGTAAAATTGTAACGGTATGAGATTTTCACTGTATGATAATTGTCTCAGAAAATTTCACGGTGTTCACTGTATATATTAAATATATAAATAACAGTAATCCGTAACAATGACTCCTAAAAGAACAAGAACAAGTTATTTGAGTGAACAATATTACAACAAACTTTAAACCATTTTAATGAAAGTATTGAAGTCGTCCTTCTAAAAAATAAAGCTGTACACCTTATGTATATCTGCTGTATCACACTTTTAACATTTTAATTAACGCTTGAAAATGTTATCAAATGAAAATTTACAACAAAGTTAAAACATGGACAAACATGACTTAAAAACAAAGAATATTGTTATTATAACTTTGAAGTATATTGTACAATGCTAATATATTTCTGCCATAATTTCAAGTTTAATTAATCTTTTATTTTGATGGGTTGAAGTGGATGGTTTTTCTCAAATAAAACTAGGAAATGTTTAATTTTTCTCTCAGAGCAGCTCTGGTGAGATTCAATGTTTATGTAACTTAGATGATGAAAACAGCATTTATGTATGCGTACCTCACTGTGTAGTAGATAAAACGGCACCTCTCAAAAACATGCAGAAACAAGCAGATTATTCATATAGCAGTCTCTCTGCGCATAAATATTCACAGACCCATATCTATTTTTGATTTAGCCATCCATCAGATTGTGTGTTTTACGTGACAGTCTCATTATACTCAGGGGTTAAATAAGGTTTTGATATGTGGGGGGGCTCTATGGTCTTAATTTTTTGGGAATATACAAACAAGAAATGATTGTGGAAATGATACTTTTAAAACTAAATTTAAATGACAGTAGTGAGTGTTTAATGAGTGAGTCAAGGAGTTGTTCATTCAATCAATTTGTTCAAATGGCTGATTTTTCAGATGTTTATGCATGGGCTAATGAATCTTTGATTCAACCAATTCATTTAAAACAGAATAATTCAGCAATGAATTGGCTGTGTGTTGTGCTTCTGCGTAAAATGTAAGTGACCTAATATTATTGTATTTGGTTATTGAACCATTTATTGAACTACTAAACAGTCATAATGGTGAAAACGTTTTGTGATGTTGCCTAATTAACAGTATTTTAAATGTACAAACTTTTCATTTACATTTTACCTCAGCATGCTTACTTGTCTGGCATTAATGAAGCGTTAATGTCGAACCATGGAGTCTAGTCTATGTCAGCTTTTTTTATATCCGAAGTATTCCCATACTGCTGATTTTAACCTTTTTTTCGGTGGGGATGGAGATGCCTGTAAGCAGCTGAGTGAATACAGAGTGAAGCTGCCGAGCGGACATAAGTTGCATATGAATGGGTGAGATTTTTTTTAATGATTTATCGTAGACATGCAAATGTTTACGATATGATAACCATGCACCATTCAAACCGTGATAAACCATCATAGCGGTATATCGTTACAACCCTAGATGGTGGTGTTATTTCCAACTGATTACACAATTCTGAACTATTTCTGAACTAGTTATATTGTAACTTTACATACCAATAGGTAATGTGCTAGTTGAACGTCTAAACTTATTTCGTTAACACTTGACCAGATGAATTTAAACAATCGAAATACTCGTTGTGAGACAGTTTGACAGCCTCTGAAATCTATTTTCGATAGCCTAACTTAACATTGGCTGGGAGGGGCTGTTAGGGGAGGGTGGAGGCTGGGGTGGGATGAGTATTCGCAGTAACTTGTGGTTTGACTTGCAAAGTAGTTGAGGCCTGTGCGTGCGGCCATCAGAAGAGGTCTGAAATGAGACGTTGGGGCCGTTGCACGGCCCTGTCACCCATAGCCATGAATAAGTGATGAAGAATGTTAGGAGCCCTGAGAAGGTGTCAGGATCAGGTTTGTTTGCACTGTTTCCTCTTTCTTTCAGCTTTGCCCTGGGTTTATTCAGGGACAGAGATGCTGCTTAACTGGTGCCTTGCTATCACCCACAAGCTGAAGTGCAGAGAGATGACATTTGGTTTTAAGTGTCCCTTCTAAGAAACTCCCTTATGATAGCAAAACAACTCAAGTTTTTTTTTTTCTTCTGCTTTTTCAGAATTTCAGATATTATGGTTTTTTCTAGGTGTTGCACAGGTTCCTGGTGAATCAGTAAATTGTCTGATCTGAAAATGTATATTTTCGTGTTTAATGAAACCAAAATGTAAAAATTCTGTTATCATCTACTCACCCGCATACTCATTTACTCGCCCTCAAAGGTGGGCGAACTATACCTTTAAAATAAACACCTTTTTTGAGTCAGACATTTTTCCATACCTGGAAACATTTGTTGTCTAACGCAACCTACAGCCTGGCTTCTACCTTAACTTATTCAAATACTCTGTAATAAAACAATGAGATAGAATGCACCTGTTAGTTGGTGGGTGGGGTGGGGGTTATCAGAGAGATAACAGAAAACCAAAGAGCTTGCCCTACAGGGCCCATCACTTAGCTCAAAGGTGAAGGGAAAGAGAACTAGAAGGGCTTAAGCCATTGGCTTATGGACATTACCATCTAACTTAAACAAGTCAAGACGTGGTCCAGTGGGGGACTATTATTGGAATGGCTTCTTTGAAGTGTGCTATATAGAATTGTGTAGTGCATATGTGCCCTAGATTATGGTATTTTTTACCATATTGTGTCACTGAACTCTTTAACTGTATTTGCTAAAGTCAGATGGCATAAATGACACACATAAGGCGAGCCTGAATGCCATCAACACTAATAATGCACACAAGACTAGTCGTGGGGGTCGGATTTGCTGCTGTTTTAGCTTCTCACTACCTCTAGTGGGATAGTGACCTGACTTGGTGCCAGCTCTCAAGGTGTGGAGGAAGGCAGCTTTGTGCAAGCATGAGAGAGAGACTGAGAGCAAGCAGCCAGGTTGACCAGGTCTTTCATACATACCAAGGGGCTTGATCTGAAGGAATGTCATTTGAATGCATTGCTTTTATTGAGTATAATCCCCCTGTGGCCTCACCCCCTGCTGGGTCACTCTGGCAGATGGAGGGGCGGGGGGTAGTTAGGCTGTTTGGTGTTCACGCATAAGCGTGTGTTTGCCAATGGACAAATCAAGGAGGTTTGCCTTTCAAGCCCCCCTCCCTCTACCCTCGCCTGTGCTGCGGTCAATCATTTTAATCTCCCCCCCACACGTGATCAAGGGGACAGGCCTTTCCTGAAACTTGGCATACAGTGCAGGGTGGGGTAACCGGCTCAGACCGGATTGACAACCTCCCTATTTAATACTGTTCCCTTGCAGCACTGCGTGTGTCCTCCTACTCTTCCTCCTCCTCTAGTGGATTTTTTTTTTCCACTCGGGCCTTTAGCCGTCAACCCCCTGCCCCCACCCCCTTCCCCAGAAGCCAACTGACACGCAATTCAGTGCACATGGTGCCCAGCCCTATTCTATGTGCTGTGCACTCCCCCACCCCAGCAAGGCTAAATGGTACAGATTCTCCATTTCTACTGCCATCATGACAGCAGGCTTGCCACTCTGCTGCTACATTTTAATGCTGTTAACACCCTGAACTGATTGCTGTAAACTAGAAGGCTGTTTAAAGTGTTTTTCAAGACAGATTAAAGTCTCAACTGCCACAGTTGACCGCATCAGCAGATGTTGTACATAACCTGTAGATTGTTTGATTGTTATAAAGACCACTTTAACGCAACATGTTGGTACCATCAAATAGATAGGGTTAGGAAAAAGTTTTTAATAGTGAAAAAGAAACTGAGGTGAACTGATCTGTTCTGTAATATTACATGGTGTCAAAAAAAAAACATGTCATTATCAAATGCATATTTGATACCATTTTTTTTTCTTCTTTTCAATAATTACACCAATTCCCCGTGGACTTTAAAATAAGTCTTTCAACCAGCACATTGTATATTTACAGTCATGGCTTGTTGTCAGAATATCCCTTTATAACTTGATGCATCCAATTGTGGTTTGGATAATCTTGACCAGTGGTCTTTCATATAGTAGCAACCATTTGGCCACTATCTATTAGCCTCTCTGCTTCATTTGCATACAGGGCTTGGCAATGCTACCCTGGATGGTAACAGAGTGCATAGAGAATGGACAGCATAAATATGGCCCAAACATAAAGTATTAGTATAGTACAGTATTAAGCATAGTATAGTATTAAGCAGCAGCATCAATTGACCATTTGCAAAGAGCTTGATTGACAGGCGATCTGACCAATCAGAACGTGTATATTATGTGCCGCCGCTTCTTGTCCAACATCTACTGCTGGTCTCCATAGAAATCCACGTTAAAGCAGGGTAAAAAAGAGCAAATTAATTGAAACTTTTTCAATATAACTAAATCTAAATATGTGCAGAGGGTCAAGCTATGCTGTTGTTTGCTGCCACAGTAACAAGTTAAGGAATTCCTTTCAAGTACTTGTTTTGCGTGCAGAAAATCTGTCAAGTCCGGCACTGTATGTATGGCTTGCAGCGCTTAAGTTAAAATACTGAGTGTCAAATAATAAAATGATATATTAAAATGTGTGCTCTTATCATTCTGTGGACAAAATCCCATGAACTTCGCCCAATCGGGAGCTGTATATGCACATGCGCGCTCATCTGTTTTCAATGCAGCTAACCTCGTGTCACTTCATGTCATCTTTCCACTAATTAAACTATGACAAGTCCTTCACTGCAAAAACGTTCATCGCAACACTGCAGAGTGATGAACTATGGCGCCATGTGCTTATTCAAAACCATTTACATAGGTTATACGTTATATTGTTGGCTTGGAAAATATGTAAGTGCGCATGCAGTAGCCGAAGCTGTATCCATTCTAGCCTAAACCACGAATCAGACAGGAGAGTAGATTAACTCCGGTGGACTTAAACTTGAAAAATGGTGTGTTCCATTGTTGACATAAACTACTTTCTGATGTTTATGTTAATTTTGTGCTTTACGTAAATATGAAAAGACAATCGATTCACGTGTTTGAACTGAGGCGATACAGCAATCTATCCTGACAAATTGCTGAGAGTCCTGAGACCTTGTTTCATATCAGAAGTAACCTGCTCTCTATTGTCTGTCAGCGTTTTGTCAGTTTCCTCTTTGCTCTGCGATGTATTTTTCACTGCATGAGAACATGATGTGTAGTGTGAGAATGGTATTGTTTGTTGGAGATAGCAACAGTAACTAAGAGGGTGGGTCTTTGCGAATGGTCGATTGAACTCTTCAGGTGATTTGTGAAAACATTTTAGCTTGGCTAATACTTAAAAAATGTTTCTCTCTACTTTGTAGTAGTTTTATGTAAAACTTTTTGCCTCAATTTAGTATCAACATTAATTTTTTTCTATGTCACTTTATGATTAGTAACTGTTATTGTTCCTCAACATTCTTAGACAGGCAGACGGACAGACGGCAGGACGGACGGACGGGTGGCGGCTGTGATTGGCGGCTCGGCGGCAGGCTGGTGGAAAATGTCGTCGGGAGCAGGTGGGCGGGGAAGACGTGAGGCAAGGGCCTGTGGGGGTGCAGGCGAGGTAGAGGAAGGACCAGTGGGCATCCCCTTCCCCGAGCACAGTGCTGACCTGCTGGGCAGTCTCAATCAGCAACGGTTGAGTGGGCTGCTGTGTGATGTGCTACTAGTGGCTCAAGAGAGAGAATTCCCTGCCCACCGCTCAGTGTTGGCTTCCTGCAGCACCTACTTCCACAAGCTTTTCACCTCGGGCCTGGCTGCTGACCGCCAGAAAGTCTATGCACTGGACTTTGTGCGGCCTGAGGCGCTGGCCGCCCTCTTGGACTTTGCCTACACAGCCACACTTACAGTCAGCCGCAACAGTGTGGTTGACATCTTAAACGCCGCCCGTGTGCTGGAGATCTCACCCGTCCAAGACGTCTGCTCACACCTGCTGGACACCAAAGTGCTCTCCCCGCCGGTGTGTAATGTGTTTTTTACATGTTGACATATTAATTTTTTGGAGCAATATGATGATATTCCATTTCTTTTTGCAGGCGGGCAGTGAGCAAGAACAAGACAAGGAAGAGGAGCGAGGTAAGAATGGAAAAGAGCAGGGCATCCGGCTGCGTGCCCGTGAGTACTTGGAGTTCTTCCAGAGGGGGGCGCATTGGGGTAGCAGCTGCAGCACGCCAGAGCTCAGGGACCTGCCCGCACACCTGCACTTTAGCCAACGCAATGGCGCTGACAGCAATGGCACGCCCATCGGCCCTGCTGACTACTACTCCTCACTGGCCCAAGCCCTATCACAGCCTCCTCGTGACCCCGAAGACGAGAATGTGGATGAGGAGTACCATGATGGACCTCCAGTTCTAGCTCGAGGGAAAAGTGCAGAGGCTATGATGTCCCTTTATGCTCCTACTCAGAATGGACACTACTACCTCCATCAGGCAGAGCCCAAATCAGAGAGAGAGGTGGAGGGGACAGGTGAGCAGGAGCACGAACAAGGCCCAGCCAGTGCTTTGCTACAACAGATGATGGACTCTTTGGAGCGGAAAAGGGAACAGGCCACGACAGGTGGTGGGGTTGAGGAGGATGGGCCGGAGGGGGAAGAGCCAGACGTGGAGTTTTACTTGAAGTACTTTAATAGTGTGCAACATGAGGAAGCCACCAGTGCCCCCATGTCTCCAAGTTTGCTACCACTGTGGTCATTACGAGGCAATGGAGGTGGAAACCAAGCAACTGGACCAGGTGGTAACAGTGAGAGGAAGATGCGCTCTAAGGCCTTCCAGAAGTGCCCTATCTGCTCCAAGGTCATCCAAGGTGCAGGAAAGCTTCCACGCCACATCCGTACACACACAGGAGAAAAGCCCTATGAGTGCGCCATCTGCAAAGTGCGATTCACCAGGTAAGCTTTTTTGTCATTTTAGTTTTGTCTGTGGGAAAATTGAGAGTTCAGTTTGTATTTTTACATACACTTTAGCATCTTGTGTGCTATCAAATATACATGGTCAGGTATTCAGTACACTAAAGAGAGCACAGTCAGCCATAAAGTTGTGTTTTATGTTGACAGAAAGGCTGCATGACAAAGTACTGGAATTTTAACAAGGGGGGTCCAATAAAAGTGGGTTGTGGTAGCACAGCCTGGTCTACTGTTATCAGGAATGAGACTGTTATAAAACTCTCCATGCCGATATTGAAACGGATTACAGCACGGTGGCCTATCTACGCCTGTGAGTCAGCTGAACTTGTGACCCTGGGTGTTACGTTGATTATTGCCCCTGGCAAATACAGCCCCTCTTTCAGACAAATGGATGATGAAAAATACTGTGTGAATCTCTGTTAGCAAACCTCTAGCATGGCTTACCCTGCACTTAAGGGCATCACCTATTCCATGAAACCATTGCCTTAATGAATTAATCAGGAGACACGAATTGGAAATAGACACTGTGGCAAAAATATCCAGTACCCTATTTGCGTAGAGATGGAACTAAATTTGCCACCTAAATACACCACCTATTGGGAAGGGGTACTGTAATCTTAATCTTGTTTGATCAGGGTTAAGAGTGCGTTTCACTCACACTGCAATAAGTCAATCCTATCTTGTAAATAATTCATCTCTCTGTGGCCCACTCTGTTACATTGTGTGTATGTTTGTGAAAATGTTTTCTAACAGGTGAGTGTGTATAACATCTTCCATATTTTGGTAAATGTATGTGAAAGTGAAGGAAAAATGAGAAATTATGAGTGAAGAAATTAATTAAAACGTTTAAATACACAAGTAGGCGTCAACGTGTGCACATGTCTGTGTTTACATACTTGGGTGTGTGTCTGTCCATGGACGCATGTGAGTGTGAATGTGTTCAGTAAGCCTCCAGTATTCTGGATGGGTCAACCACACTAGTTTGTTTAGTTGTACTCTGCCCCGGTCACAAGCTTAGGGGGAGGGATGGAGAAGAGTAAGCTGAGAGCAGAGTCTTACAACAGAGGGCCTTGCATTTGACACCACACTATACATAGCTCCCTTATTGGTGCAAAACAATGCACTTTGACAGTATGTTGTCTTGTGTTGACGGACGCCTACTCTTTAGCCGTTCAGACCAGTTTGCCTCAGGTGGTGTGCCAGAAGTCAGAAATGTACATAAACTGATGACCAGCACAAACGTTAGTTTTGTTAGATTAACATTTATGAAATATAGAGTGTAAACTTTGGCTACAAATTTGATAGTTTTAATGGTGCTTTGAAATGGTTGGAGGACAACTGAGGAAAGACATTAAAGGTTAAACCACATTCTTCCAAACCTGTTCCTCAACCCAGCACACCTTTTGATTTTCACATTGGTTTCTTCCCAGAAACTAAAAGCTCTCCTTGGTTGAACTCCGCTCAGCTGACACTGAAGATTTAAAATTTTGCTTGTAAAACAAGGGCAATTGTGCCCTTATAACATGTTCACCATTTTTAAACGGCTCTTTTGGAAAACTTAGGGCCCACTATGACTATGAACTGAACATTGAGCCCTTCAGTGCCTCATTGGCCTACAAAGAAATTCTGGCGATAAAACTTTGAGCTTTATGGCTCTTTTCCTCATATGACCTTGGGTGCTTTCAGCACTGAAGAATGATAAATAAACTTGACTTTAGTCTTAAAAGTAAAGATAAGGAGGTCAGACTCCTTTTGCGAATACATGTTGTCTTTGATATGCAAGAACAGACAGATATATGTATTTACATCCTTAGATTTTTGTGTTTATATGTAGTTTAAATAATGTGTGTGTGTGTGTGTGTGCGCGCGCGCATGTTTGCCTTTGCTAATGATCTGTGTGGCCAACCTTACCGGTGTGTCTTGTAATTCAACATCAGGCAGTAGCTAGTGACTCACCCAACTATCATAAATGGTCTTTCTGGCACATAAAGTAATTTGGGAGTGGGCATTTTAAGGAATTAAGTTAGCATGTATTCATGGTGATGTTTCGTTAATTTTCTAACCTTGAATTACTGTTGAGTCTGCCATTGTTAGCTCAATTGCCCTTAATTTTACAGTACATGAATTTACCTATACTTACAGTGTACTTACCTAAGGAAGTAGTGGATAATATAAGGTAACTACATGGATTAGGAATAGTAGGTTAAGAAGAAGGTTAGTACCCAGTTATTGAAATGTACATACTACATGCAGAACAGGACTGTAAAATAAAGGGCTACTGTTAATTTGTTTAATTCACACATACCTTTGGATAGCGGCTCATCAGAAGTTTTTGTATTCTCTTTTCCAGGCAGGACAAGCTAAAGGTTCACATGCGCAAGCATACGGGAGAGAAGCCTTACCCGTGTACTCAGTGTGGTGCCGCCTTTGCCCACAACTACGACCTGAAGAATCACATGCGTGTACACACAGGCTTGCGCCCCTACCAGTGCTCCAGCTGTTTTAAAACCTTTGTGCGCTCAGACCACCTCCACCGTCATCTCAAGAAAGATGGCTGCAACGGCATCCCATCCCGTCGAGGCCGCAAGCCACGCATACGAGATTCTGAGCTCCTGGAAGGTCCTATGGAACTTCATGGCCCAGAAGCAGACATCGAGAGAGGTCAGCGGCATCCAGACAGGGGCACCGGAACATCAGTCATGGAGGAAAATTATGGTAGTCACACGCACAGTCCAGCTGCCGACGGGGAAGGTAGTGAAGATTTGACCTTGGGACAGAGGAACTCCACGACAACATGAATCAAACTTCATCAGAGAGGGCTTTACTCAAAAACAAGAGGAAGAATAAAACAGAAAAATAAGAAAAACAAAGAAAAAAAACTTACAACTACATGTTCCTCTTAAAAAAAAAAAACAAATCAGGGTGTCACACAAATCTAATCTAGTTTCTTTTTCCTTATTCTTTAGCTTCTGCATTCCGCATAGAGACTTAACCACCAAGTTACTGGTCTGTTGGAAGAGCGAAGAGCACTTCAAATCACTCACCCGTGCTGTCACCATCTCTCTGGTCTTTTTGTTGGTGTTTTTTATAACATAATGGCATAGTCATGTGTGTACGAGAAAAAGCTACTATGCAGTTAAAACAAGTTCCTCATCTCTGGGTTGCATCTACAGGGCCTTGTCTTAAAGTAAGGTGTCAAACACCAGGCTGACTGCTGCTTCAACAGATTAGCTATGAATGGTCTAGGATGTTATCAAGGCAACCAATAGATCTCTTTTTCTAATGCAATGAGCAACATGTACATACACTATAAATATATTGTCTCAGATTGCAATATATGCAATATTCTGATGCAGCACCTTTTTCTAAATGTTCCAGAAAGAATCGGACAGGGGTTTGATTTAAAGTGTTACTTTCTCTATAAAAGGTGTTTTTTGAGAGTTTATCCTTGTGTAACATGGTGTAACAGGTTACCGTTTTGAGTTGGGGAGATCTACATGGGGAGATTTTGTTAATTTGTTTCTGGCAGGGAGAGGGTAAGACGAGATGAGGTCCTGTGTTTCTAAAGCACTACCTTCATCTGATCGCCACTGGGCACAATCATGTTAAATCTTACCTCTCACAGCCCTGCTTTTCCTTATTGGCAGTCTTACTTGCAATATATTCTCTCTTATTTTTGGGATTGTCTTAATATTTTGTCATTTGATTTTTCTTTTGACCTTTGAGTTGACTATTTTGGGTACTTGACACTTTACATTTGTATACGCGTGTATATATTAGGTTGTAATCTTATGAGACCCTTCATAAGACATATATTGCAGATAGATAGATAGATAGGGTTACATCTTTCTTCAGCTTCACTCCAGGTTTCTCACTGCATTAGGTTTGCAGGGGGAAATATGCTGTTTGATATTTTAGAGCATTATAATTGAGAAACCCATTTTTTCCTAAGCTGCACTTAATGGAACCCAGAAGTTTCCGCCCAAAGTATGAATTGTGATAAATGTGCTTCATTTTAAGTCTTACTGCAGGAGAGTGAAACTGTATGCAAGAGATGAGTGAGGGCACCACTGTTATACAAACGGCTGGTGAACAACTTAAGCAGGGAATCTTTTGTTTGTTTGTTTGTTTCAGTGACAGAAGGAGAGATAAAGAGCGAGCACCTTTTTATGCATTTGCACAGCTTTACTAAAGATATCCAACAGAGATAGAGAAATATCGGTTTAAGGAGGCGGTTTGAGTTGTGGAGATACAAAGTGCTTATTCAATTTCTCTGCCCAAGGGACCACAGAAAAAAAAGAACCTGAGTGATAAGATGAGCAATAAATTAATGTCCAATTCCAAATAAGCACACAAGAGAACGCGTGTGCGCACGTAAGAGGCAGGGTCCAGTTTTTGTGTGCGAAATGTGAGCACTATTAATGAATGCAATGTATATAGATACAAAATGGGATCAGTTATACAAACTTTATCGCCTTTTTTACAATGCAAATGACTGTCCGAAGTTTTGAAAGAAAGTGTCCTGAAAGCTGAGACCTTTATTTTAAAGTAATATGTGCTTCCTTGTGCTGGAGACCGAGAGGGTGCAGCAACGTCCTATGGCCACATCAGAGCAGGATGACTCACTGAGGGACCTGGAGCGTCAGCAGGCACTTTGTGGGCACTTTGAGACAGGCTCTCCCCAAAATCCAGCAGAGTTGGTGCTTTGGTTAAGTTAGGACTCTCGTTTAAATAAGGCATGTATGAGGACAAGACTTGACTAAGGCGGAGCCTTTTATAAACGATGAAGTGGCACATTTGAAAAAAAATTTCTAAGCCCATGCATTCTAAAACAGTTTGGGATCCTTGCTAAATCTTTCAAGTGGATCTCAGTGTAAACAGTGGCTGTGGTTACAGCTATGGATTCAGTTTTGTTTCAGGCTGAATTAAGAGGATGTAATGTTGTGGCATTGTTCCTTCTGTAGTGCTGTACCCTGTTTATCGGCCTTTTGCACCTTAATTAGAAAGAGGCAAGATTTGAATGCACTTTGTTACTGAAAGGGGCACTTTTTAGTCAGAAGAAACGGGTACTTTTAAACAAAAGAGCAAATGTGCTTAGCAAAAAGGCCCATCCAAGTGGTGATACTTAGTTGTTTTTTGTTTTATTATTATTAATTTGGCTTGTTCATAAGTGTTCATTTGGTTTAGGTCTTGACACCGAGCTGCCAAAAAGTGCAGTCACTAAAGAGAAAGAAAAGGGTGAGGATTTTGATTAATTTAAATTGTTGATGAAAGATTAACAAAGAATAGTAATGAAGATTATATGGAGATTTCATATATATCTATATTTCTATATGAAAGCATAATTATTAATTGCACTTAAAGTTGATTTAAAAAGTTCTCTATTTTGTCTTAATACAGAAGAGAGTAAAGATGTGGAAGCATCTGCAGGGATTTACGATAATTATCTACAACTACATACTCCTGTTTAGTTTCTGTCAGTGCATTATATGTTGAGTTTCGCTGGTCAAGTGTAGTGTTCACTTTAAATTTGTTGTTGAAGACCACACCCTAAGCATCACACTACTGTACGTTACGAAGAAAGATTTTGTGACTGGACGACACGGCAGAATTAATCCTTCTGGAAATTCCAGTGTGTGAGCTTGTGTTTTTTCACACCACAAAACGCTTGGTTAATAATACATCACATGCCTGCAAGGGTGTGTGGTAACACATTGACCTAGACCATCTCTTATCAACTCTTTCACTCATCGCCTGCGTTCATTCCATACGAAGTTCACGGTAGATTTTAGATTTGTTTCTGGGATGTGTATATACCTATGCCACGGCCCAAATTTATTCTCTCTCATTTTAGAAGCAGAAGTTAAAGTTGGAATTGTTGTGGAAAAAGCCTACTTGAGTTCCCTTTTTGTCTATTTTTTTTCTGTGATATTAAGTGCGAGTTTCAAATTTGCAATGCTTTCTTTTGTTTTATTGTAAAATGTGCTGCAGCTTGCAACGATTAATACTAGATGTGTTTGTGGGGTTTTGGGTGAAATGGTGGTGGATAATAGGGAGGGTTAGGTGGGTGGGAGGGGAAGGGATGTACAAAGCCTGATAGCACTGGAAATGGTGCTTTAGCTGAGAAAGAGTTTTTGCACTAAAAGTCACTCATGTCCTTGTCCTTGGAGGAGAGGGATTCGAGATCCGGGCAAGGCCTTTGAGTTTCTGTGAACACAAAGTCTGTTTAATCTCCACTTCACTTTCCTATACTTACATTTCCAATTAACTCTTTGAAAACCAAAGTAGGGAAAGACTAGGATTACATGAAGACTATTCTCGGCCATTAGAAGAAAGAGGTGAATCTTATGTTTTCAACAACAGCGTAAACGAAACCAATTCCAAGTGTAGGTCAAGAGTCCAAAGCTACTCCAACAGAAATAAGCAGCTTGAGGAAAGACACAGTATTCATGGAATGGCTTATTTCCAACAGTTAACAGGATCAAACCCTAAGCATCTGTGTCTACGTAGAAGTTTGGTGGAGTTATTAGAGGTCTTTGTGAGTTCGCACAGACTCATTGGCTTGATCTGGAGGGGGGGCGTAAGCTTTGTTCAGTGGGTCCAAAAGGAGTCGGGGCAGAGTCTTGAAGCTTGACAAGTGGAGAAGGATTCTGGAAAGAATGTGCCTTAACTTAAAAGGAGATCGGGAGGATTCTTCAAAATATGACTTCTCAAATGATTCCTGGATACATGTTGGTTGAAACTGTCCTGTTATGGACATTTCTAAGAACTAAAAGGTTAAATAAGATCTTTGTCCAGAGGTAGTCTAATAGACCTCAATTTGTAAATACAACTAGTTCAAATTTTCTCCTGGTAAAAAGTTGATTGCATGAGAAGATTCTGTCAGCTTCCGTTTAGCGCTGTTTATTGATTCCGCCCCAATCGTGACTCCAATGACAGACACTACAATGAGAAAGTGTCTAAAATAAAACAAACAAAAAAAAACATTTCCATAACTTTAAAAGCACCATGTATGTAATATCCAAATATTAATCTATTTGTGTCTTTATTTGTTTAATTTATTGGACAGGATGTCAAAAAAGCATTAAAGATTACAGTGATAACCGTAATAATCATGGAAGATAATCTTATTACAATTTTAGATGTTGTGGCTGGGTCGAAGCACAACTAGCTGAGGATGACATAATGCATGGCTAGATTCGCACAGTTGTTCTCACCTGATCCACTGCTGTTAGATGCCCAGCGGGCATGTTGCACAAGGAGCGGCTCATGGGCAGTGGGTACTAGTTTGCACAGATTGGGGAGGGTGGGTAGCATTTTTGTGCTGCTTGGGTAGGGGAACTATGTCTTATAAGGGGATGTTTGGAGAGCCTTGTCAGGTATTGCTGTGCCATTCTGTATACCTAAGGAATTTATAGCCATCTACATCTTTGACTGCCTCAGCTGGTTATGTTTCACTGATCAAGGAAATGTTCTGGAGAGCAGATGTCAAGAGGTTGTGGTGGGAGGCAGTGGGATTTTGGGATTATGGGCCATGCTTCTCAGGTTAAAATATCAAGGCAGTCCATGTCAATTTCTGTTGTTTGGTTTAAGCTCAAATTTTGCCTTCTGTGTAATCAAAGCTTTATTGTACTGAGAGTACACCTACCGAATATATATTGAGTTTTGAAGATGATATCGAAAAGCCAACTACCCGTGTGACCACAACACCCTCATTTTTGTTTTGCCTAATCATTGTACATTCTTTTCTAGTGTAGAAAACAATGGCAAAATGTCTTTTTTTTATACACGTTTTCACATTCTAGAACGGCGAGTGGTGTATTGTCTTAGAATGAGGCCAAGACATAAGTGAATTGTGGGATGGAGACATCAAGTCTGAGGTCTTCAAGTCAAGGATGCATTCCATAACTTCCTCTTAATAGAAGTTAGAACGAACAGATGCAGGTAGACGGAAAAGAGCCGGTTTCTTAAGTCTTGAAGGACTTTCTTAAAAGTTTTTCATTTTTTCTCTACCCAGAATGTGCAGGGAAGAAAGTGTGTTGGGCTTCACAAAGCCATCAAGCTGATAGCAGTTCTGTGATTGTAACAAAACAACAACAAAAAAAGCACTTTGCGAAAGGCCATCCAGAATATTTTGTGCTGTCTCCTTTGATTATTACTGTTATTGTTTTATCATCTTGTTAATGCTATTTTTTTTTATTTCATT
The DNA here is from genome assembly GCF_963082965.1 of Carassius carassius. Taxonomy (NCBI): domain Eukaryota; kingdom Metazoa; phylum Chordata; class Actinopteri; order Cypriniformes; family Cyprinidae; genus Carassius; species Carassius carassius. Next base: position 21,329,838 of record NC_081770.1, on the reverse strand, counting down.
GTGGATGTAATGATTTATTTAAATGCAAAATCTACATGAAAAGAAAAGAAACTTGAATATGCGATATATTTGGGTTGAAGTCCATTTGAACTGCCGCCCCGTACCACACACATCTCTGGAAAACACATGAAACAAGGAATAGCATATGTTCAAGTTGTCATACATGTTTTCTTTTAACAGTTTTGCACCTTTAAACCCAAATTTCATTACAAAGGACTTTACATTTGCTTAAAGGACATTTCTTCCTGGGTTTCCATTGTTCTGCAATGTGCTTCATAGACAAATACAGGGTTTATAAGAGTAGATCTAGATTATTGGTATTGTTAGAGCATAACTATCCCAAACAATACCCAGTAAACCGCTGCAACTTGCAACCCTGTCCAAAACAGTCAGGTTTGGACCATTATACAACTTTCCTGCATATGGACAATATATGATATCTCTAATTACTTTCCTTCTATGTTGTTAGACAGTAAAATATATTTTCCATATTGTTTTTGCATAAAGTTTAAGAGTTTATAAGGGACTCGTTGTATACTCTATTCAAAGCTCTAGTACGTTTCACATTTCTTGCATCAAATCTGTACTCTTAATTCATTATGTGGTTAATCAGCTGAATGGACAAAAGTTCTGCACAGAAAACAATTAATTATCAGGCTTTGGGGGCACTTTTTAGCACTTATGTTGACTTTGGGGCGGCAGAAAAATTCCCAGTGTCTCAGGCTTGGACCGCAGAAACCCTTTTTTTTTGGTTTTGTTAATTCAAATCCTGTTCTTTTCCATTGTCTGTCAGTGTGTGTTGAAGCTATTGAGATGTACAGGAGAATTTGGGAGAATTTGCACTTTTGGCGATGAAAAGAATTTGTATTGTATATGAGACCACTAAATCTACATCGTCTAAATCAAACAATTCCATGTTGTTTTCCTTTTTCATTTTATTCTTTCTTTTTTGTTTTGTTTTATTTTTACAAAATATATCCAAAAATGTCTGACGTTTAAGAAATAAGACATTTCTATTAAAAACAGAATGTTTACGATCTTCCTGCCTTTGTATTCTATATTTTCCATTTTCTTGTATGCATATATTTCTAAAAGAACAAGCGTTTAATACAGGTTTAATATGTCTAGATCTATAAATATGTATATGATTAAGATGAAAAGGAAGTGGTCTCAACCCTTCTGGAAAAACACTTCTTTGGTCAAGCTGGATTTTAGTTCAGAGGCCACCTGAAAAGTGCCCAAAATCTCTCTAAAACCAGTCAAGAGGCTAGCCTTACCAGGCTGGGAGACTAGTTTATAGTCAAAGATGTTTTTTTACACTTGTGAATATAAGTTGTTTGCAATTTCAGAGTAAACAAAACTGTATCTTTCTCCTTGATTTAATTTTTTTGGTAGAATTTGTCTAACGTTTAAACTGTGATCTTGAACTTATTACTGACACCTATCAGTATGGATGCAACATTACACAGAAACTAAAGTTTTAGCCTGCTGAGGCTGTATTTGCAAGCACATTTTGTTCCATTCTTCAAATGAAAATGTCTGATAATAGGGAGGTTACAGAGATAAAGTTAGCACTATTTGGCTGGTCATGTGATCTCTTCTCACATGAGCCTTCGTCATTTGAAACATATTCAGATATATTTTCATACCTGAATATGTGTAACGTGAGGTACTGGGGTATTAATTTGATTCTATTACTGGTGTACAAATGAAATATAACACTTGCAAATATGCTGTTCCTTTGAATACACTGTGGCTATGGCCAAACTGTGCCATTCTTTAAACTGGTTTAAAGTAGTCAATATCTGGTAGACCATCTTGGTCCAACAATTTACAAAGCGTTTCTACTAGTTTAAGATGGTAAGGCTAGTTTAAAGAAGCTGGTAGCTGGTCAGCTAGCTAAAAACCATATCAGATTAGTGCATTACCAGCTCAGACCAGCTTTAAGATATGCTCCAGATTACAACTACCAGTTTAAAGGTGAATCTATAACTGGAGATACATTTGGTATCTCATAAAAGTTAAGAAAAACACAACTGATCACCAACAAGAAATCTTTCCAGTATCTTATTGAAAACATATTCAATTTGTATAATTCAGTGCTTGCCAAACACAGGTTACTTCCTTTTTTTAATGAAAAAAACAGATGTCTTTATGGTATTGTTTGTCAACTCATTTATGGACAAATTAGGCAATGTGTAGAAAAAATTCTAATCATAAAAGGAAAGATCTTTCTTGTATCATTAGACAAACAGTCCTTACATTCCAACATTTGGAACTGAGACAATATTTCACCCATGCATACCTTAAAAAAAAAAAAAAAAAAACTATGTCTTCACAGATTTTTCTGCTTGGAACAAATATTTTTCATCTGAAAATGTATTACATACAACATCCAATAAAATAAAAAAGAGAGAGAGAGAAAATAGTTCATACACAGAGTTGACCCTTCAAGTAACAGAATTGTAAAGTAACAGAATTGACTGGTGGACAGTCAATTCTGTTACTCTATTGTCAGCATTGTTATTCAACCTTGGTAACAGAGTTTGAAGGTAACAGAATGGACCATTTTATTAAATTTTTGCCAAAAACTCCACTTGCCAGCATAAATGCTAAAAGCACGTGGCACTAATGAAATCATGATTAAATTACTTATAAATAACCTGTTTTGTGATCAATAATAAATTTAGTTTTCCTTTTGATATTGTGGTAACAGAGTTGACGTTCTTCAAAATAACTCTTGGTATAAGCATTTTTTAGATTCAAATATTTCCTCAAAGAGAGCACACATACTTAACATAATTTAAAGGCAAAATATTGTACTGTAACAGAGTTGACGCAAGATTTATGGACACACATTTTTATAAGACAAAAGTTATTTTTAAACAATTTAATGTAGAATTAAGTAAATTAGAATTTAGGGCTTTTAAAAATAAAACTAATTAAATATTACAAAAATAAAATTAAATATTTTCTTTACACAATGATACATGACGGAAAAATGCACTGACTAATTCGAACAACAAGAAATCATGATGTTGAGCTATTTAAGACACTTTTTAAACAAATTATTATATTTTTATTGACTGTAAAATCTTGTAATTCATAACAATAAGTAACAAATTATTAAAGTAATATAAAATGTAACCATCTGAAAAAGAGCTGAAAAAAATAATGGCTTCGGACACCAAATGTACCTGCAATTATAGAATCACCCTTAAGATTGTGTCTCCAACAGGATTTATGTGAATTATTTTAGTGTAATTATAGCATAATTATAACTGCTTGCCTTTTCTTAAGTCAGCTGAATTGGCCTGCATATTTAGAAAAGTTTAATAAAGCTCAGAGAACTCTACACAATAGTAAACCATGTACTACTGTAGTGCAGGGTAATTAACAGTCATTTCGCGCCAATTCTGAAAACAGTCAGCGCTGGAACTACATCAATTCATAAAATCGCCAGATTAAGATAAAGTTAATATGGCTTTAAGATGATCACTAATTCTTGTAATGTTATGTAGCCTATATTCCACGAGACATGCTCTTTTCGCCATTATATTTATTTCTTGAGTACCTCAGGCCAGTGGACTGCGTACACAGAGTAATGGCGCCAAAAAGCGTCCCAGTAGTTCGTTACATCACCAGAAGATGTCACTATAAACCTTTACTGTTCTCCCGCGACAAGCTCTTCAAGATTTCCCATGTGATTATGGGTGTACATTTAATCTAGATTGTTCTTTGTGTATAGTGAATGTAATTTACAATAGGTTTGTTTAATATAACAATAAATAACTATTTGTATATTTATTTTATTCTATAAATTAAGTATAAATTAATCTGATTTTGAACTGTGGCCATTCGTACAGACTATTCATGTTATGCAGCATATTTCCATACGGCTTAATATTTTTTATGAAATTGTATTATTGTTGAGTAAATTTTTTGTAATAATTTCACTACAGTGGTTTTTGCCATATCCCTGGGATAATTTAATTGCTCACACAACATCAAAAACTGGCAATTTAAGAAATATTACAGATTTTTATTAAAAAAAAAAAAAATGATTTCATAATTACTTCATCCTCAATAAAGTGTTTTGGGGTCATCTGTATGAAACATTTGTGTTAGTGTAATAGCAAAATTTCAAAAGATGCTTAAAAATGCATTAACGTATTTCATGTTGACCAGTATATCCAGCAGTATCTGGGGGAACGAGACACATGTGGGTCAGAAATTAATTGTACCAGACTTTATTACGTTGTATGTATGTAAAATATGTGAATAAATGTCCCCTCCTCTTAGATAAAGTGCTTATTTTGAGTCTTTGGGTAGTGTCCTCCTCCTCCTAATGTCCCAGAAGCGACAGAAATCGTATGAAAAGTGGGGGGTGGTTAATAATTAAGCAGAACAGTGCAGGTGAAGGGGTTTACATTGTTTTTCTCACTCAGGGGTGTTTTTTTCTGTCCGAACAGATTGAGTTGGAAACAGGGTCACCGGGATCAAAGAAAACCCTGAAGCAGCCGGTTACATTTTTTTTTTTAAGATATCTGCAGGCCCACTCTGTATTCTCTCTCTTTTCTTTTCTTGCAGTGTGTGAGTCAGTGAGAGAGAGAGAGAGAGAGAGAGAGATTTCACCTATGACAGGACTAGATAAAACCCCTGCAGATTTCTCAACAATGAACTCCAGGAGGTATATCTCAAAGAGAAAAAATATGTCTTAATCAGCCTCATTGACAGCCTATTATTACTGCGAGTCAAATGATATTAAAATCACACTTGAATTGGTTGAAAGAGATTCACTTGCCACCACACAGGTCATTTAAATAAAGAAGTTCATATTCATAGTAGCACACTCTAGTCTCTTTTCAAGTACGGTTTTGTCAGTAACTATTCCATATGTCAATAATTTGGTGCCGCTCAGGACAACCCCTTCTTTCATATGCTGATTAGGGACCTTGACCTTTAACCCCTGAACCTCACATCCCGTGTCGTAAGTGCTCCCTAACCCCGTTCTGCACACAGAATGCTTTCGGGGCCGCCCCGAAGCCTTGCCTATGGACATCTCTCATCCCCTGGGGACTGAGAAGCGAGGTACCTTTAAACCACTGCGGCAAAAATCCCCACCAAAACTCTGCAGTCATTAATATGCAAAAATGCAAATGAGTGGGTAATTAAGAGCTGGAGCTCTCTGGAGACTCTTTGATTGCTAATGAATTCTAATCTGCAAAAAAAAGGGGGGGAGGGGAACGAAGAGAAAAGGATGAAAAAATCATTAAAAAAAAAGTCGCTCGTATATGTAATCATATAATCCCTTATGGAAAGCTACAAAGATCTCACTTACTACTCACTTACTATCCGGAGTCACACAACACAGCTAATGTGTACAGATCATTCGATGACCACAACCAAACATTTGCTAGAAATGCTAACAACTGGCCCTGGATGAAAATATCCGAGCAAATCCAAAACCCTGACATTTCAAAGGCCCTTTAAAAGACTTTCTAAACAATAAACAGGATACTGTGCGGTTATGCTGCACGTCCTCCAAACGGACGTCTTGTTTTACGGTAGCTATACCGTGGCGAAGGTGAGCTCCTGAGAAAGACAGTGACAGAGAGAATGTGGGAGAGGTCAGGTAGCATGACTGTCTGCATGGCAGCACCAGCTGTGTTGTGGAGTGGAGATGTTATTTCATCACTTTTGCAAGCGAAAACACCCCCCCTCACACTCCCTCGCTCTGTCTCGTTCACACAGGCACACACAAACATGCTGTTATTGTTACTGAAGTAGTCCCACGACACCCACAATCTCCCACTTCACCCCTCCTCAATCCATCTTTCCTTCTTTCTTTCACTCTATGCTTCACATATGTTCCTCCTTGTTACTTCACTTCATTCGAAACGTGATAAGTATTTTTTTTGTGTGTAGAGGAGTAATTCATTTTCTTGCCCTCATGTCGTTCCAAAGCCGTATGAGGTGTTGTGGAACACAAAAGGAAAGATTTAGGCCCTGTTTACACTAGTGTAATATTCGGTTTATAACGGCATTTTAAAATGAAATCGATCCCCGTCTACACTGGCGTTTTCACTGCATTTCAGAAGCAATCTCCGTCCACACTATACAGCCAAAAACAAAAACGCACTAGTGTAAACGTAGAATGTTAAATAAAATGAATTGGTTGGTTCGGTTCACAAAACCTGTCTGAATTATTCATCTGACTTGCAGGGAAGACTATCATTGAATAACGGCTTAGATTTCGGTATGCTTCTCTCAGAAATCTAGATTATGATTTTTGGAAGATTTGTAATATAGAGCACAGTTCTTATAGTGTCAGTTGGAAGCTTAAAATCTCTAGTCATTGTAATTTTATGTTAAGCAGACACTTTTAATAACTATTTGAAAAAAACAAATATGTACCACAGATTCTTTTTCATATTGATTTGGAACGACATGTGAGTAAACAAAAGGATAAACTATCCCTTTAACCTAATTGTAGCCCTCACATCGCCTACACATATATGTGCAAGTATTCTGTTGTTACTAACAACATACTTTTAAAACGTTCGCAAAGATCATTTGTGCATGTGTGTATAAACAGACTTACTTCGGGATTGTGAAAGGGTTAATGAACTTATACTGCATCTCGCTCCATGTCACGTTAAGTTAGCGCTTGAGCGACCGCAGGTCTGTGTGGCGGGAAGCTGGAGGTCTTGGGGTTTGTAAACAGGAAGTCTACGCTACACTCACTGTACCTGGTGCGTGGGTGATAGCGCAGGGGCTGCCCGAGCAAAATGTGCATCGTTGGGTTCCAAAAATGGCAGGTGTGTCAGCGATAGGGGAACACGTGATATAATCTCACGAGACCCTTGAGAGATCGAGGGTGAAATGGTTGGAAAACCGTACAAATAGCGAGGCAATGGCATCCTCAGTACTGATATTCTCATAAAGAAATAAAAGAAATAAATCTAATTTTTTTTTTTATAAAATTACATTTTAGATTTTGTAACATTATTGTGACATTATCTTAAATTACCCCCCCCCCCACACACACTTTTATAAGGATAATGCAAACTTACCTTATATTATTATTGATCGAATAAATCTAATTATTTTTGATAATAATAAAGGCAACAAACAAACTCTAAAAAAAAATGTAAAACAACTAAAAAAAAAAAAAAACTAATAAAACTTACACATTATGGTATTGACCATTTGGGACTGCGCTTAATTGCCACAAAAATAATGTCACAAAAACAAATGATTTATTATAAAAAATATATATATATATTATGATTTATTTTTTCAATGTAACCTGCAAGATCTATACTGCAATTCAACCATTGAGAAACAGTTTTTGAAAAATGTGCTTGTTACAAAAATATTGGCACAATAATAAATTGAATTATTTTAGCATAATTGTATGCAATTTATATATTTTTATCTTTTGGTTTATTTATTCATTTATTTTATTTTATGTTATTTAATTATTTATTTTTTGTAACTAAATATTTGGGAAGCAGTTTTTGAGAAATTAGCTTAAGTCAAATAATGAGAAAGAACTAAATTTCCTATCACAGTTATGCTGATGATACCCAGATTTACCTAGCCTTATCTCCAAATGACTACAGCCCCATTGACTCCCTCTGCCAATGCATTGATGAAATTAATAGTTGGATGTGCCAGAACTTTCTTCAGTTAACAAGGAAAAAACTGAAGTCATTGCATTTCATTGACAAAGATAAAGTCTTCAAGGTGAATGCATACCTTGACTCTAGGGGTCAAACAACTAAAAATCAAGTCAGGAATCTTGGTGTGATTCTGGAGACAGACCTTAGTTTCAGTAGTCATGTCAAAGCAGTAACTAAATCAGCATACTATCATTTTAAAAACATTGCAAAAATTAGATTTTTTTTTCCAGTCAAGACTTGGAGAAACTAGTTCATGCCTTCATCACCAGCAGGGTGGACTATTGTAATGGGCTCCTCACCCGCCTTCCCAAAAAGACCATTAGACAGCTGCAGCTCATTCAGAATGCTGCTGCCAGGATTCTGACTAGAACCAGAAAATCTAAGCATATCACACCAGTCCCCAGGTCCTTACACTGGCTTCCAGTTACATTTAGGATTGATTTTAAAGTACTTTTTCTCGTCTATAAATCACTCAATGACCTAGGACCGAAATATATTTCAGATATGCTCACTGAATATAAACCTAACAGACCACTCAGATCATTAGGATCGAGTCAGTTAGAAATACCAAGGGTTCACACAAAACAAGGGGAGTCTGCCTTTAGTTACTATGCCGCCCGCAGTTGGAATCAGCTTTCAGAAGAGATCAGATGTGCTAAAACACTAGTCACATTTAAATCTAGACTTAAAACTCATCTGTTTAGCTGTGCATTTATTGAATGAGCACTGTGCGATGTCCGAACCGATTGCACTGTATTTTACGTATTCACTGTATTTTATGTCAAATCATTTTCTATTTTTAACTGTTTTAAATTCATTTTAAATAAGTAAATTTTTTAATCATTTCCAAAGTTTTAAAATTGCCTGTTTTTATTTTTGTATTATTTTTCTTCATGACTATTTTACTTTCTTTTATGTTAAGCATTTAATTACCATTGTGTATGAAATGTGCTATATAAATAAACTTGCCTTGCCTTAATTGTAATTGTAATATATATATAATTTTTTTGATTTGAAGTAAAATACAGATTTTGTGCAGTGAAACTGTTTCAGGCGTGCTCAGGTGTCTGGTCTTGGCTTATCTACCCAAGGTGTTTGGTAAGCATTGGTATCGCTACAAATCAACATGCTGGGTTGATGGTCCTTTTCCCAGGGTGCTGTAAAGGTGGGTGTCTTGATTTTAGTGTCCGTTGACTGGCCTCCAGTCGAGCGAAGTCAGCGGGGGTCAGTTTACCATGTGCAGGGCAAGCAAAACTCCCCTTCGACTCAGATAGTCCCAGAACATGGGCAAAGGGCCAAAGACATCAATCTGTGAAGCAAGGCTTCAGAAAAATATTTCCATGAGGCTACACAATCACTTTTAGAATCAGTGTATTCACTGCTGTATTTCAAAGACGTCAAAGAAATCGAGATTCCTGTTTGAGAATGAAAGAATTCAGCCGGTGATTGTCATAGAGATGTCACTGTTTCAATTGATGGGGGTTGGTGAGGCTTGGCCTAGTTTCATGTCTGATCACTACCGTATGCACCGAAGATCTTGCCCTGCGCTGCAGGTAGTCAAAGAGTGCAGCACAGCACACCCCAAACATCTGTGTGTTACAGCAGCCATGGAGGAGTTTCTTTGAAGAGCTCAGATGGCTTTTAGTGATGTGAAAAGAGAGAAGTAAATCAGAGATTAGAGTTCTTTGAGGAGGATGAATGCATGAAAAGGTTAGAGGTTCATACTGTGCAGTGCTGTAGAGCAAACAGAGATAAAAGGTGGGTTCTGTGCTCAGATGACCTGGAAATGGAAAACTCTGGCGATGCACACGGCATAAGCTTCAGGTTCAAACCAGCCGACTGCAGGTGCTCCGTTCCGTGTGGTTTGCTTTCCCACTGATTGCACTTTGAGATATTTTTCAGTATTTTTATTTTAATGGGTGAAAACATACCGAGAAAATACATTCTGCCATTCTCCTGGCCATAATTATTCCGCCCATAGCTTTACTTCTGAGTTTTGTCATTATTCTTATAATGATTGTCATTAGATTCTCATTACTGTACTACATTAATTCTGTCCAGGTTGAATTTTAAATGATTAATTAACATAAGAATATTAGAAACGAACAGCACAAAAAGCTACTACAATCTATAAATACTTTCCTATTCAAATAGTAGAATTTTCTTTCACAATAAAGTTTATTACAGTAATACACGATATAAGAAACAGCAAATATGTGACCACAAACTGTGGTCAGTTTTTGCAAATCGCCTTTAAAGTTGTCCAAAAGAAGTTCTTAGCTATGCATATTACTAGACAAAAATTAAGTTTTGATGTAGTAAGGGTACAAAATTGACAAAATATCTTCATGGAATATGTTCTTTACTTAATATCCTAATGATTTTTGGCATAAAGAGAAAAATCTAAATTTGACCCATATATTTTTGCTTATTGCTTCATATATACCCATGCTACTTATGCCTGGTTTTGTGGTCCAGGGTCACATATACAAACATATATATTAGAACATATATATTAGAATTTTAATTTAAATTTAATTATTTATGCGAAATGTGTAGGAATTTGCTATTTCTTTTTATTCTGAAATTGGATGACGCTGACCCCTATTTTTATGCCAATTTCAATATTTTTTACACAAATAAATAAATAAATGACAATAAATTAATACAAATATATTTTGCTTAAATATATTTTAGGAATATAAAGATTTTGTAACATCATTGTGAAATTATCATTATTATTTTTAATTAACCCCAACTTCACAATTATTAGCATAAAGCAAAACTTACATCAAAATAAAACTCAGCTTTCATTTTTAGGGAAATTGGAGTTTGAAAAAATTAACATGACAAATGAAAAAAAACATTTTTAATAAAAAAATAGGCAAAATGGGTAATTCTAAAATCATTGTATAAAATTTATTGAATGTTTTTATTTTTATTTTAATGTTTATTTTTATGCTAATTTCCGTTTGCATATCCAAAAATGCATCTTGACAAATGTGTGAAAGGTTCTTAACTTTATTTCAGTTTTTTTTTCTTTATGGAAAACCATCTAAACTCCCCCAAACAAGTGCTTTTTGAACCATTCATTAATGCAAATGGAAAACACGCAAAAATAATACTTACGCTCTGTTAAACCAAATAAATACACGCTGTCATGAATAATTTCCATATACCAATTTAATGATAATTGCATGGTAATTTCATTGTATGCTTCAAATTGAGTAGTATAATATTATGCCAAGGAAATGTTACAATAGCAAAACAATAGTCTTTATTCAGACTTTCTACACAGACAAATATTTTATACGCTCACACAAATGTATGAATGATTAGCAGAAACGTGTGAAACATATGCTAATTTTGCTTCTACATCTGGCGTTAATTACAGACAGAGGGCGGAGGATGGCTGGAAGGAGGATTCAACAGAGTCTGTTAATGAATCCTACCATGCATGGAAACCAGATATTATCCTTAACCATCTTAGATTTTTGTGCAAATCTGTCACATTTCACAGCCACTCTCTAAACTGTCCTCGCCGTTTTCCATTTTTGCTATATTCTGACTGCTTGTGATGACAAATCCAGTGTCCATCAAAGTGATATCTCAGTCGACATAACTATTTGTCTTAAAATCCCTTGACGTCTTTCCGAACAGCAATGCTTCTTTCCTTAAAGATTTTTTTCTTCTTTTGTCTGTTTTAACCCTCCGTTCTGCATGACCCACTGCATGCTCTCCATGTCAGTCCCAGCTGTTACTACAAACTACTTGGAGATCTTACAAGCTCACTAATTTTCGCTCTTGAAATCCCACTGTTCGCCGTGAACCACAATCTGACCTATAGCAGTAGGCTCATTTGTCTTTGCTTGAAAAACTGGCTAAACTATATGACATATAACCTATATAATATTATATAAATAAATGTATGCATGATCAAACATTGTAGTTACTGTGCGTGGCGCTCTCTTTACGCTAGTAAAGGTATTTAAACCAGCTGTATTCCTTTGCCTTACAGCTCCATTGTCCACCATATAGGACCCTTGAGGCTAATTATTACAATTTACTGAGCTTTTTGTTATTCAATAGAGATCCATGATATGATTTACTAATTTGCTTGCTCCCTGCTGTGGAGATCTTAAATGGTTCATTTATTCTGCTCTGAATTTGTCCATTTATCCTTCAGTTTCTTCAGAAGAACCCATAAAACTATCCCCTTAATTATTGTTATTATTAGATTAGATTAGATTTTTTTTAAACCACACCCTCGTCTGTTCTATCTCCTTGACATTTAACTAAACAATTGGCTTTACGTATTCACTATTGGAATTTAAGCCCCTTCATGACATTTTCCATGATCTTCACCGATATTTAGACTCGTCTCTTTGCTTTGGTTGACCTCACTTCCTGCATTTTCTTCTCTTTCTGGTTTTTCCTTTCTGTGGAATTGGTGTGGTATGAAATCTACAATTGACTTGTACCTCTCTTGATCTGTTGTTTCCTGCCATCATCCTTCTCTCTTCTTCTTCTGGCCATGCTCTATGGCCTCTCATCCCATCCCCCCACTACACACTCTGTTATGATCCCTGTATACTGTGATCCCATGCTCCTCTCCCCCCTCACTAGACCAGCTCTATGAATCAGCCACAGGGAGAGACGGAAACGATTCTGTGGTTGTGCTACGATTTATGACTGAAAATACATGCTCGGTAGGGCAGAGCATTTGGTGTGTGACTTCAATTTTGTTTTGTTTCCACACACTAGCCTAGTTCTGTAAAAACATACATTTTAAAAATAAATGAGTATATTTTGCATGGGGTGGTTGTAGTGTGATGATTAAGGGTTTATGTAACATTGCCAAGTTAGTTGGTAGTGTAAATATATATATATATATGTGTGTGTGTGTGTGTGTGTGTGTGTGTTTATTTATAGGCACTGAGTAATAAGAATGTTAAATGTAACACTTAATATATGCTATGGTTATTTTGTATTACATTTGTACAAAAAATATAATCCATTACTGTTTAAAGTCACATGAGGCAAAAAAAAACTAACAAAAAACATTTAAATATCAACAGATTAACTGGATACTGAAATGCAAAGTTTGTAAACGCTACTTCTGTTGGAAGGATCTGTTGGAAGGATCTGTTGGAACTTACCTCAGCAAAGTCTTCCTTAAGAATAAATGGTGTGACCAAATGAAGTAGATAGACTAGCCTAACTAGTAGTCGCTACGACCTCAATGTGAACTGCTAATTCACTTTTAGAACGTTTTTAGCCGAATTAGAGAAACAACGCGCGGGCGTCAACGTTAACCAGACTAATAAAATGAAGTCACGCAGGCTGTGCTCTAACCCTTCAGTCAGCCTCACTGAACATACACAGTCTTCGTCACGAAAGGGCGGGTCTGGAGTGAATATTCGTGTGCCTATTGGACGTTCCTACTGCCTGTCACTTTATGTCGCCTTTCTATTGGCTATTAGCATGCGGGTTTATCTCTTCATCTCTTGCTGCTCTTGTATAAATGCCGCTTACTTTTCTACCGTCAACCTCCGCCGGATGTTATAGTTCCTATAATCAATTATTTCCCCCCTAAACTACACCTATTAAACCTTGTCTGATTAATGACCAACAACCATTCTGCACGCCCTGACCACTCCGTGTGTTTTAACCCGTTGACATAGTCGAAAAAACTCTTGACTTCTCTGGGCACATGAAACTGGACACCCGAGCGTTCGAGGCTCCTCTTTCCAAGCGGAGGAATACATTGTTGCTGCTCACAATGTGGATGGAGGTGGTCAAGATGTCTACTAGAAGAATGAATTCACCTCAATTGTAACAATATAAAGGAAGTCGTTTGGATACAGACCTGCAACACTGTATTTATGATGCTGGTGTTTTGCTGGAGGATGTCAAAGGAGGAATAACGCACATTGTTGCGCCTATCAGCCTCTAATGCGCCGCGCTTCAAATTCTTTCAAGTTTTATGGTTTTTCCCTACGAGATTCAACCTTTCTTTTTCTTTTTTTTTTACTACTGGATGTAAAACAACTGATAATCAGAGGTAATGCTTCTTGCCCGTTTCTCGAGTTTTACTGGGTTAATAAGTGGAATGGTTTAGTCTCATATTTACATCAGAGAGTCACAGAATTGCATATTGAAGTTCCATTTAGCAAGTTTTTAGGATGTGTGCTTATGGAAGTTGGGGGTGCAGATTGTTTTTTTCTTCTTCTTCTTCTTGCTTAGAGGCTGTGTTGGTGGTGGAAAGTCCTGCCCAGTTTTGTGCTGGTGGTCTTTAACCCAGTTCTATCCGAACAGAAATGACTCCTTTGTCCTTTTATCAAAGTAAGGATTAGTTTTGTGGGGCGCGTATGAGTTTAAGTGACTAGTTAAGAGCGAGCTGTCAGTGCACATTTAATTGACAAATTACTAATAGATGAAAGTTAAACTTTAATTTGGTAGACTTGTTAAATGTATGTATGTTGTATAATGTTCTAGTGAACTTAGGCGCTGCGTTGTAGCGTGTTGTATCCAGGTTTGCTTTGCACAAAACCATTGGTTTAATTCAGTTACTTCGGTGAATATTTTCTTTTTTTGGGGCAGGAAATTCCTCGCCCCCTTCCCCACCCCCACTCGCCTTCATCAAATCGCGACTCTCTTGAGGAAAAGTTGACATTTTGTCGCGGGTACTTTTATTAACTTTCGCTTAATCCCCGGCCAAGCTTCTACATTTATCTCACAACACATTAATAATTGAGAGTTATCGGCCCGAAGGCTGCTTAATATTGATAATAACGCCGTCCTTATCAAAAGTAGCTACGTGCGCGCGGATCGATGTGGCCTATTGGTTTACGAAATGGTTTGCTATCGGAATACAATAAGTTTACAACTGAGAATAAATATTGACATTGTTCATGTCTGGTGAAGCTTAGCCTACTTACACAAAGAAAGGGACGTGACTGGACTCTAGTTTAAACGTGTTTGCACACAGTAATTGAGATGGGGTTTAAAAGGGACATTTTTTGTGTATTTATTCTTAACGTGGATTTATTTCGGGTAGCCTACATTGAATTGGTGGTTAGTGGTAACACTGTTGCCCTCTCTTACAACTAACCACCAATGGCTGCAGTAATACAGACCTAAAGATACAATTTAGCCTACCTTTTAACTACGAAATACGTTTCAAATGTGTGCTTCGCCTTGTTTTTAGTGTCACCTTACTAATTTCCCTTTATGGTGTCTGTGATGGGAACATTTACCGTTAGGGATGGAAATCGTAAGGAATTTAGCGATTCTGCTTCAGTGTCTTTCGCGTAATGATATCTTGACGATTTTAATGATGTTGATATAAAAATATCAGGAAAAAATGATCAGGTTTCAGCAGAACCGACGTAACAAATCATAAATAAATGTAGCTTCATCTATAGCATTGGTGTTTTTTTTTCCTTTACAGACTTTTAGAGCTATCATAAATGCATCATAAAACTGACCCTAATTATAATGCAAATAGTAAACAAACAAAAAGGTGGTAAGCTGTTTCATTCATCATTTATATAACATAATATGATGTGTAGGCCTGTCTTATTTGCACGTTGTCATAAGAACAACCAGTCAGTAATAGGCTTATGTAAGTTATGAGGTAGGGCTGGACGATTATGGCCTAAAATCAAAACCTCGATTAATTGAACATTTCACCTCGATTACGATTAATGAACGATTATTTTGTTTCTGTTTTTTTTGTTTTTGTTTTGTTTTTTTGCCCTCATAGTTCACTGACAAGGTTTGTACTGTAAATATGATTGACTATCAGCAGTTATTTTATCTATGTTCGTAACATTTCTTACTAGGGTTGGGTATCGTTTGAATTTTATCGATTCCGATTCTTCTTATCGATTCCTAGTTTCGATTCCAATAAGATAAAAAATCCAATATAAAAAAAATAAGTCAAACATTTAGATGTCAAACATTTTTACCAAGCGTTCTGTTGCAGCTGAATAACATGAGCAAAAATCAGCAGCCTACAAAACACTGCAAGAGGAATTTTGCCTGTGATTAAAAAAAATACCATAGCAAAAACAACTAAATTAGTATAAATTTCAAATATTAAAGTGTTAAAGACAAGTAAACAGTCAGTAATAAGATAGGAACAAACAAATCAATTAGCAATATCCAATATAAAAACAACTAAACAAAATTTCAGGTACAGAAACTGTAATTAAAAGTTTAAAAACACTACATATATTTCTTTTTATAAATAAAATAAAGATTAATCAAGTAAAGTTATTAAATATATTCAGTCAAGATCAGTGAATGATTTTCTTTTGTTCTTTGATTAACATTAATGACAGGCAGCGCGTTTATTAGGCTGTTGTCTCTTAAGCAAAAATACTGTACATGTGTGTATTCTTTCTCATCTGTTTATGTTCACGTAAGACAAAAACGGCTGCGTTTATGATGATATACTTATGTAGTTTTCTATATCGTAGTTTCGACTTGGAACAACCGTTTCTACAGTTAAAATACACAGAACAGTCCGAGAACGGACACAAACTGGGAACCCGCAGCACGACGTCGGTTAGAGGTTATGAATTTCGGTTTTGATTACTTTTCGATTAATCGTCCAGCCCTATTATGAGGTAACTTAAAATCAGACAAAACTAAATAAATCACTTGGGGTTCAGTAAGTGAGCTAGATTCATTCATTAACAGCTCCAGCTGATTCATAAGGGTTCTCGATCCACTACACAGAACCGGTTCATAAGAATCATTCGTTCGAAATTTAATTTAAAAAATTTTGGAATCACTTGAAAGAATCGACTCATAGAGTCACTTGTTTAGGAATCGGATTGGACTAAATTGATGATCAATGGGAAATACTGTCAGATTACAGCGATCTGCTAAATGAATTGTAGGTCATAAATAATTTGGATCAATTTCTTTCTTTTTTTTCAAGAACCGGTTCCCAACCCTAATCAGACTACTATATGGCCTTCACCTCATTGGCTGTTCATACCAGTTAAAATCAATTCATGTTCCTCGGATCTTTGACGTTTGTTACATTTTACATGGAAATGCTGATATATACAGAGTGAAATATATTTTTACTTGTGGTTTGGCTTTGTTTTGGCTGGCAAAGACTTGAGGGGAATGTGGGACCCTTCGTTACTATCTTTCTTGTCTTTTTACTGAGGGGCCACTTTCTACATGTTGTCATTTAGTTCTTTTTGTTTGGGAGTCGAGAAAGCAGTGTGAATAAAATGTACTTGCAAGGTGTAAAAACACTTTTATTTTAGCTATTGGCTTGTAATAGTGTTATAATCAGACTGCTGAAGAGAAACTAATGGTTAATAAGCAGGACTGCTAAAGCACACCACCTGTTGGCATGCAATAGCATACAGGACCCCAAACGATGTTCCTGAGGAAAAGTTTCTTTTTTTTTTTTTTTTACCAATATTTGACGATTTCATTGTATTTTAGTAAAAGAGATACTTAAAGTATTTTACTGTATTTGGAGACTGTTTAACCCCCCCCACCCTGGTTTGATGGTCTCCTTTCATGCAAATCGACTGGCCAGATAACTATAAATCATACACAGGATAGAGATTTACAATAAGTCAAGAACATTGATTTGCATGTTCCATGTGCTGATATCATGGTTTCATGGAAACTTATTGACTTGTGATCGCATTGAATTTCATTGCTGTGCTAAAATTGCATAACACAACAATATCAATAATAAGATTGACAGACATAATAGAAGAACTGGCTCTTTGAAAACAATCAAAATAAAACCTTGTAATGCTTTTTTGGCCGTTTAAGTGTAACACAAGACTAATTGTAGTGTGTAAAACATACAGGATGTCCTCTGCCAAATTAATTACCAAGCAAGTTTTAGATTCGAAATCAAAATCTTGGACAAAGATAATGACTTGGCACTGGCATTTCATACAGCCTCCTGAAGCAATGCACAGTTAGTTAATTAAATTTAGTCCCATCTTTCGGTTGAGACACGGAAATGCTGGTAATGTACTCTTATGAGATGTGTATGAGTACAATACACTCTCACTTTTATTTACTATTCGACATGCACTTCATCACTGCTTTTCTCATTCATCTGGTCTTTAGATAGCTCACCCCAGCTGTCTCTCTCTGGTTTTCTTCTGCAGGGTGCTTTAAAGACCGAGGGGTATGAACGAGGCGCACCAGAGAATGGCTACAGTGGGAACAGATAAGGAACTCAGTGACCTGTTGGATTTCAGTGCAGTAAGGAAGAGACTATGGAGTCTTTGTTACCGATCTAGACAAAAACTCTCTCTCGTAAAGAATCGCTTTATGATTCCTTATTCGCTTCAACAACGTCTGACCTTGTAGTCAGAGGGTAGCCGGTTTTCTACATAGCACTTCAAACTGATCAAATCTCACGTCACAATGCCTGCTGTGTTGTTGGTGGCTATAAACATTATAATGAATCTTTAAATCATGTGCGGTCTCCAACTGGGTCCTTAGAAGTGCAGTTTGCCAGTTGAAACATCTCCAGCATATAGCAATAACCAGTCCTCTCTTATCCTTATCTCTCTTATCCTTCCATTTATTATTCTTAATTTCACCTGTTGATAGAACTTGATTATTCTTGGCAGTCATGCTTTCCTAAATAGCTTAAAAAAATAGCGAATATAAAAATGTTAATTAATTGAATGGCTCGACCATGCTTAATTTATTGCATTGGAAAATTGCCATCTACTGAAGCAGTGAATCAGCTAAGACAATACATTGATAATCAGATGTGCCAGATCGAACGCATTATGATCTCACATCTAATTATAAATTGTTGATGGTTTAGTTACTCCCTCATACCGCATTCATTTTCCAGCCTTGAACTTTTGTAAAAAAAAAATAATAATAATTTAAACAGGAGCTTAAGCATTTGGTATCTTCTTTCTCGTGGTGTAAAAGATGGTTCACATTGTGAAAAATGTCTACCACACCAGAAAGTCCCTCTCATGCACCATGCAAGGCTAGCACTGTTGCTGCTAATGGGTTTCTCTTTGCACTTCAAAAACAAAGAGGCATCATCCATTCATGTAAACGGAGCCTCTTCAGCCCTTTCCGTGAAATCTTGAATTCTTTGTAGTACGAGACAAGATGCATCTTCAAAGAGCCATACTACTTTGTGAGAAAAGTCTCTTTCAGATTGAACCATTTTAGTGGGTTATATGTGGCAAAGTTGACATGACCTTTAGCATTGACGTCATAGAGCGTGAATCCCCAATAATGCTGAAAAATCGATGTCTGTGGGCACCTGCTTAAACTTCTTATTTTTCTGCCTTAGATGTTTGCACCCCCTGTGGCTAATGGGAAGAACAGGCCTACCACACTTGCTAGCAGTCAGTTTAGTGGTTCAGGTAAGTCTAAACGCATGCCTTTTCCTGTTTAGTGTCACATATTCCCCGAATTTGCCATATTTGTACATTTCATAAGTTTAAAGCGGTGTTCTTTATAGCAGTTGAGATGTTTGGGCCAGTTGCTAAGTGCTCCTTCCTCTCAACAGAAGAAAAGGACATGCTTCTTCTTGTTTTCCTAAACCCTCTCTTTTATGAATTCACTGTAATATATCCAGAGTCAAAGCTCGGGGCAGTTTGGATCCCTTTGAACTGGTTGTTCAGTGAAGAACCTATTGCACAAACTTGTACATCGTAAAAAACTTTGTTCGGTCAAGAGGAGTGACTGATTGCTGTTTATAATCCCGTTTTTGTCCAGAACATTTTAACAGCCCAAAACATCTCATTGTCTTTTGTTTTGTTTGTATGTTTGTCATCTTCTACTTTATAACCAGTTGAACATCACACTCACAAAAGTGTTATTTTTGCAACCATTGTTGGCTTGTGTTGCTCCAGTTTAGATTGTTTCAGAAGCTGTCAAAGTCATGAACGTCCCATGCGTTTCTCTTCAAGTCTTTCCAGTCTGTGTGTCTGTTTCCAAATCGACACTTTAAACATCATCCTTGAATAAGAACAATCTGAGAACAAAGACTTAAATAAAGGCCTTACGGTCTCCAAATGATTGCCCCACGCCACCACGTAAAACACTCCTCCCCCCACACAAGAAAACACTTTCTCCTCCTGCCAACTGACAGGAAATGGACCCTCTCTGAAACAAAGCTCTCTCATACCTCCCACCACCCTGCAGGAGGCTCGCATGAAAACAGCAAAAGAAACACAGTGAAAGATCACCAGCTTCACTCTCGGTCATAAAGTGCCAATTACATAGCAGGGCCAAGCTCATGTCACAGTTTGAGATTTTTATTTGCGAGAGCTACCTGACACCGAGGTGACCCCAACTCTTAAATCTGTCACTTGTGAGATGCTTCTAGAAGGTCTCCACATCAGTCAGCATAAGCCTCACCCTGTGAACTCAGGATAACAGGATATGACATGGGTCCAAGTGACAGTTCCTCAGCATTATTCATTTAAACTTCTAACAAAATTACGGGTTTAGTACATTCTAAGCTTTGTCGGCAAAGTTGTGAACATGTTCTGGATAACCACAAAATATTTTTTTACCTCAACCCTTTTTGTTTTTTAAAGAAGTATTTTGAGGATTTAAAAAAACTTTATTTTATTTTGTATAGTTTTGTGTTGAGACCGCTGTTCCAGTCAGATAAACTTTTAGTTACCAATCTAATTTGTATGTTTAAAATCTTCTCTGTGTAAAAAGTTCTTCTTTTGCTCAAATTGTCCCAAAGTTACAAAATGTTTTGACATTACATGGTTATGGCAGGAATTGCAAGTACTGTGTGTATATTTTTTTGCACAGGCAAGCTTATTTGCAATGTATCCAACTAGTCTCATGTTAGGACCTAACTTCAAAACATTGTACTCTGACATTTATTGTATTGCCCTGTCCTTTCCCATTTTATTTTGCTTTTAAAGAATTAAAGGACAAAGGACATTTTATTTTCTGTGGTAACATGCCACAAATGCTGTTGATAGAGCTTGACATTTATTGAACCCAGAACATTCCTTAAAGATCATAAAAAGTATTCCAAATTAACAAAAGCTGTGGTTTTCAACTTTAAACTAAAGGCCAGGAGTTAAACTTCTGAATGTCCTCTGCTATTCATTCAGAAGATCCCCAAAGTCATGTTTAGAGGAAGCAGTGGCCTTCAGAAGTGCATCTGGTCTTCAAGACAAAAGTGCTCGGAAGGGTGCTAATTATCTCCTCTCCCTGCTCGGGCAAAGCCACGGTGTTTGCAGGATTTTTTTTGCATGGGAGGACTTCACCAGGTGTCCTCTCGCTCACCCCACAGCTGCCCAACACGTCACCCACTGAGGACAGCATTAGGACAGGACAGAGTCCATTTCCCCCGAGTCACAACCCTGAGATGCGAGCACATTCACACACACCCCAACCCTCTACATTACGAGTAAATCACTTGCATATGCGACTAAAGCTGTGTCCGAAATCGCTCCCTATCCACAATAAAGTGCACTATATCGGGTGTCGGCTGTTGGGTAGTACTGAATTCTGAGTAAAGGAGTTCATTCTCACATTTGTTCACTACCCACAATCCTCTCTGATTTCGAGTGTACATCTGATGTACACTCGCTGAAGCACTATTTCCCTTAATCCCATGCAGAGAGGACTGAGAGATGCCATTTAAATTATTTAAATTTATTATTTTCTCTTTAACGGTTATTTCATGCATTATTAAATTAAAAAAGTATATTATTTAGGCATCAACTCAGTTTAATGTTTCACTAATTACTGAGGAGGTGTTTTTAACTTACATGATATGATAGAGATTTGATGATAATTTGGTGGATGATATTATCCGTTAATCACCTATGTGGTGTATTCATCCTAATGTAACTAATGGTCGCCTGAGGGTGCTCTACGATCACGGTCATCTTATCTGAGCACAAAACGCTGCTCGGGAGAGTTTCAAGACAGTAAAAATAACAAATACATAAAATGTATGTATAATATGTGTTTATTTTTACTGCCAGTATTTTAATTTAATTATTAGGAACATATTTAGCATTACAAAACAAGTTAGGCCTAATAATACCATCGTTGAAACCACAAAGCTGGCGCAGAGGTATATAGAATTGCTATATAAAGTCATTGTGAGTGTTATTGTTATTCATTTTATTTTCTGAAATAATATAGATGTACATCTCTAGCTCTCTGAGGAGAAGAACCGGTTGCATCAGTTTTCGGATCACCAGTACACTGAACCGAGAACCGTTTCTGTGGGACACGTCCAATTCGAGAACCGAGGTGTTGATTATACTGCGCATGCGTGATTCAGATCGCGTCTGTACCGAACTGATTCTTTTGGTGATTGATTCTGAACTGATTCTGTGCTAATGTTATGATCTCTGTCCACTGGAACGCTATCGCTTTTAATTTAAAACGGGTTATTTAAAACAATTACTTATCAAACAGATGGAATTAGAACTAATAAAAACCTGCTTCAAATAAAAGCCTGTTACCTTCTGCAGTTCAGGTAAATAAAGGCCCCGGCTTTTATTCGAGGAATTACAGTAGTATAGTATTACAGTCTGGTGAGTAAACAAAAAATTGCCAAGGTGTTGGTCGGGGGGTTGACACCTCAAGTCATTATTGCTTCACTTTTGATATCTGCTGTGATCTGAACTTGAATAACTGCACGCTGTGCAGCTGATGTATTTGAAGGAGTTTATAAAGGAAATGATCTTTCCTCAGTGCAGGAAATGGAATCAGTTCCTGTATGACTGAATGTCAGATTTGTCTTTGAAGAATTGCATTTTGATGATTCCAGCAAATAAGTGGCCAATAACTCAAAATATAAATCACATTGTATCCACAAAAATAATAATAATAATTATATATACAAAACCATATTTGCCCTGAAAAAGCACCAGTTTAGTTTGCTAATGTGGTAATTAATTTGTAACAGTCTGACAAATCCAATCCAAAACCATTCTCCATGTTAAACATCTTATATGGTCCTTCTGCATCTGAATCAGTATCTCTGCCTCTTCATTTTCCCCACATAAGATGATTCTGCCAGGAAGATTCTTTCACTCACACAGTCAGTGCCCACTTCATTTCCCATGCTGCCTGCGTGGGCTCCATAGATCACGGCTGTCAGTGTGGATGTCGCTATTTGCTCTGCTTTGTTAGCTTCATCACTCATGCTCAGCCTTCAGTGGCCGCTCTGGCTGAGACCCCCTCTTCTCTCACACATTTTTAATTAGACCTAAAAAAAAATAAAAATCAAAAGGCGAATATGAATATTCATGAACCAACTGCATTAATATGCACAATTATGCAAATCAGCATGCAATTAAGCCATGTGTCTTTGGAGAGCTTTGCTTTAAGGCATAAGACAGGAGGCAGAGGGGAATGCTTTATGAGGAATTTCTGCTCCAGTACACTTTGTTGCCGCAATGTTTTCCAATATCCATTTTCTACATACAAAGCATTTTGGAGAACACTCCGTATCCTATATGTCTTGTACTGAGGCTTGTGTTGTCCCTATGGGTCTCCACTCCCAAATGTACAATGATGCTAATTTCGCAATTCTTTGATCAGCCTGTTTTTGTTCTGCTTGCCGTGATATCCCCCCCCCCCCAACTTGTCTTAATGAGATCCAATGACTAAATGAATGCTCCCTTTATGGTCAGTGATGTCGAGGCTTGCTGAATGACATGGATATTAGTGTGGTGTGATGGTTTTGGATGAGATCCAGAGGCTGTCTGACAAGCACAGAACCAGCCACCAAATGTCCAGTGGCCTTAAAGCATGAAAGGAGAATTAAAAATGGATCTTTATGTGATGGTTAAGTGCAGCCAAAATTTCAGTATTGGTCTGAGAGTTTGTGATCAATTGCTTTGTAGGTATGGAAGAACGCAGTAGTCCCTGGGCTGCTGGAGAGCAGAACAGTCCTTCTTTTAACCAGGTACAGGTAGACCCAATGACTTGTTTCTTGTCTAAAGGTGTTGTTGGGACATGTTTTATAGTTTTGACCTGCTTCTGTCTTGGGTTTTTTCAGAGCTATGGAGAGGGCTCACACTTCAACGAACATGATGGACTATCGTCTCCATTCCTTGGCACAGGAATTAGTGGTGAGTGAGCTTACCAACTTCTAGTTGGTTTATCTCAAAGCCACAAATGTAGAAACTGTCCCTTGGGTTGCTTGGAAGTTGCTCAGGGTAGTTGAGTTCCTCTTTAGCCTCACCAAGAGCATTCACTCAACCTCCATGTTGTGGCATTGACTTCCATTTCTTCCAATAATTGTGACATTTGCACTTCATTAAAAATGCTGAGTGAGATCGGTTCACTCCAATTTAATTTGTATTCGCAGGCAAGAATGAAAGGGGCCCTTACTCTTCCTTTGGGGGCCAGGTAAGTTGAATCAATTCTTGAGCAACACTTGAAAGTGCTTTAGTCACTTAAAGTGCTTAAATCTGTCATCTTGTTGTTCTCTAAAGCCAGGGTTCCTGCCCTCAGACATCGCCATGCCTTCTGCAGATGCCATGTCTCCATCCGGATTGAAGTCTGGCTCACAGTTTTACCAATCATACCCCAACAACCCCCGGAGACGCCCCTCAGAGGGAAGCATTGGTAAATGACAACATTTACTAGACTTGCATCAGATCAATCAGTATGGAAGGAAAGAGTACCATGTATGCTTTGATCTTTTTCACAGATCCCCAACCGAAAAAGATCAGGAAGCCGCCAGGACTGCCATCTTCAGTGAGTAACCTTTCTGAAATTTTCTTACATATTTCCCACTAAAAATATTTCATTACAACGTCATTTTAATGACCCGAATTGTGAGGAATTACACAGCTGTTAAGTCAGCAAAGTCCTGCCCTTTAGAAAATTGTAATTGCATAAACATGTTGCGATGATGTAGTGGCCATTACAGGAACTTCCAGAATTGAATTCGAGCATTTGTGGCATCTGAAATGGTTTGACATCAGCCCAAAAGTTTAGCTCCAACACATCTGCCTGGAAGTTTTTAGTGATAAATTCTTGCAGGAAGGTGCCTAATCCTACCCAATACCTAAACTTAACAGCTACCTTGCTAACTATTAGTACGTAACAAATTAGTAGTTATTGAGGCAAAAGTCGTAGGTAATGGTTTGTTACTGGACCTGGAACTGGACCTTCAAATAAACTGTGTAGTTGTAAGAGTCCTCAGAGATTGTACCGTTGTGCCAAACTATTAACAAATTAATATTTAAGGCCCATCCTTCCATAAACAATCCAGTTGACAGACTTTTGATTGAACAGGGTATGTATTTTCATTTGGATCAAAATATGTTTACCATGACTAAGGTCCATAATCCTTCTGAACCTTTGACCATTGCAAGTCAGCATTAACTTGAAAAAACATGCAAGAAGTCATACCCCTTTTTTCAAGTCATGGGAAGAGTAACCATTGTTTCTTGATCTAAATCCACATAAGCTCAACACTTTGCCCTCTAAAGCCCCTCCCTGAATGTGATCCTTCATTTTCGCCAATGCTAGACCTTATCTTCCCCCTCTTCCAAAGTGACCCAGTTGTGAGTCCCCTTGCACCTCTCTCTCTCTCTCTCTCTCTCTCTCTCTCTCTCTCTCTCTCTCTCTCTCTCTCTCTCTCTCTCCCTCTCTCTCTCTTGCTTGTCTTAGCTCAGATTAATGGCTTCTGATGAGCTAGGAATCTAGCTCCTGCTGAATCCTACTCTACGGCTCAGTATAACTTCCTCTTCTGCCGCCACAGCATTATAATACCCTAATGAATGCGCCAATGCTCACCTGGTACCTTTGCCATACTTTTGAGATATTTATAAATATATGTTTTTTTGAAGTTTAAATCCAACTTTGGCTCGGCACTAAAGGATATTGATCTTCTCAAGTGCATCAACAAATCATTGCGAGGGTGTGTTTCCTGGTGAACTTCAGAGAAGAGGGCCATTCTCAGGTTCTTTTTCCTCCCTCATTTGTTCTTTTATGTGGTTTCTACATAATCAACCAGTCTATTTTGCTCCACTCCTACCACTTCTTCAGCAAGACCTCTCCCCCCACTGTTCTCACCCCTCCCCTCTTCAGCCCAGCTGCCTGTGGAGTTGGACGGGCTCCAGGAGTAGGCAGATGGCTCTGTAATTAAAAGTGCATCTCTCCATTCCCATCCCACTTCTCCCTGTTAAATCAAATTACAGGCAAAAGAGAAATATCGCTTTGCTGGATTTGTATTCTCCGCTGGCTCGAGACCCACCCACCCTCCGGCGCCCCCCTCCCTCCCAAACACTCTCTCATGTATGCACGCATACAGACAAACATACAAATCATACATGTTTAGACGTGCTTGTTGGGGAATACGCTGTATGGAGGTATGCCTCGGGGCTCCTGAATTCAGATGAATTTCCGATCATCATGCAGTTCTGTTTATCGGTTCCAGATAATTTTATTGTGACCACTATAAACAAAACGAAGCTTTTTTTTCCATTTCCACGTTATGGAATATATTTACACCCAGTGGGCTTAGCTTGAGTTGGACTCACTCTCAGTGATGGTGCTCCCTGTAGCTGTCCTCCCTGTCCTTTTTGGCTCATAGGAGTGCGAGAGGAAGTGCCGACTGTGCCATGAGATGGCCGTGGCGCATTTCCCAGCATGCTCTGTTCTCTATCCCTGCCACTTTATCTGAGGGGGCACTATGGAAACACGCGTGCACGTCATTTGTACAGAAAATCACAATGCGCTTGCCTGCTTCATGGGCTCCATGTCAGTTGTGCATTCAAGTGCAAGCGATTTGATATGGACGTTTTGTCCAAATGAAGCCTGTTACTTTGAATGCCATGTTTCTTTATGTCCTTGTTTGTAAATGCAGGTTTATGCTGCCACCTCTGGCGATGACTATATCCGTGATGGTGCTGCCTATCCAGGCTCCAAACCTGGATCTGTGTACCCAGGATCCTTTTACATGCAAGGTGTGTACATGGAGAAATAAAATAATCTTTTCTTTATCTCCCAGAGCCGTAAATTCTAATATTAATGTGTGCATAACTTGTTCACGCAGACATGTTTGCAAACAGACTAAGCAATAGTTTTGTTTGTTTGATTTGAAATTAGTAGCATACACAAAGACAAATGTTCCTTTGGGTTAGAAAAGACATCCAAGTTCTTGTGCTGATTGTTACTGATCCTTCCCATCTGCCTTTGTGTTCGCAGAGGGCCTACACTCCTCTTCGGACCCCTGGGCCCCCTCTGGATCCATAGGTCAGTCGGGCTACACGGCTATGCTGGGGAATTCGCCTCACATCAGTCAGCCAGGATCCTTCTCTGCGATAAACCCACCAGACAGAATGGTATGTCTTCTGAAAGGTTTTGGAGAAGGACTTAAATTGTGACTCAATTCAGAAGCTCCAGTAACTGTGTTTATTCTTTACAGAACTATCCCTTGCATGGAGCGGACGTCAATGGCTTCCATTCAGGCTCCGCAGCTTATAGCCACACATCCTCCATGAATGGATCAGACAGCATTTTGGGTAAATTACCTTCGTCGTTTGATTTTGATGTCCTCTAGGTTGTGAAATGTAAGTGAGTTCAGATTGGATCTTGAAGTTGATTCTTCTTGTGAAATCATTTTTGGCCCTGGACTAGTCTGAACTCGAACTGTAATTTAGAGGAAATGGCCGTCAATCTTTCAATTGGACTTTGAATGGACATTTTTAGCAGATAGCAAATTATGGATCACTTGAAAAGTCGTGACATTGCCGTAATGAATGGAGTTAATAAGTACTCCCGTTCTCTCCCATAGCAAGCAGAGGTTCAGTCGCAAGCAGCTCAGGTGATGAGATCGGAAAAGCTCTTGCTTCGGTGAGTGAGCTTTCATTAATCACCATGAAAGAGCATTTGGCCATGTGAAGTCAAAGATGGATAGCATTATTCAGACTTTCAGTGATCCTTTGGGTATGGATTTTTATTAGCCATAGTTGAAGAAGCGCTTCACATTTTGTCGTGTTTTTGATTGACAGATCTATCCTTCGGACCACAACGGCAACAACTTCTCCTCCACTCCTTCCACTCCTGTGGGCTCCCCTCAGGGCATTGCAAGTAAGCCAGATACGCAGTCTTATTCCGTCAAACTTTGATCTGGTGCATTAGATAAGTTTGTATTGAAAGATGCCAAGACAAAAACGTCTACGCATAGGAAGAAGCATGAAGAATCATAAATCATTCTCTTTAGATTGATGGGCTTTGTTTTGGTCAAGGTGTGATTGTGAAGCTCTAGAGCGCCATCTGCTGTCGTAGTGGCACACCAGCATTCAGATGATTCACACTCAGGCTATATATCATGTTCTTCTCAGCAGGTGCAGCACAGTGGTCGAGAGCTTCTAGCCAGACTGCTCTGTCTCCTAACTATGAGGGTGGACTACATGCACTGGTAGGTTTATAAAGTTCCCCAATGTGAACACCTCAAGCTTCACTCTTTGATTAAATGCATGTACAAACCATCTTTTTTTTGTAGTTTAGCTTTTTTATTTTCATCACTTTTAATTTTGTTTAGCTTAAATTTAGTTTTTTCAGTTTTAGTAATTTTAGTACTTTTTTTATATCTGTGAGCTGCCAGTGCAACATTTCAAATGTTCATTTAGGCTCAATTTTTTCTCCAACTTTTTCAACTAATGACAATGACTTAGTTAGTTTTAGATGGTTTTAGTTTTACTTAACAATAACAACACTGATGTAAAAACCACATTTAGCAATGACAACATTTTTAGATAGTTTTTTTTATGTTTTACTTCAAAACATTAAATAAAACGTATTGTGTTGTATATATTTTTTTAATATTGACTTTTTAGTTGTGTTAATGACTGTTTTTGGCGCCTCTGTGCACAAAGCATCTGTGCTTTTTATTCTACAGAGGAATTTATTTCAGTTTAATAACTTGTATTGTATACTTATATCAATAATATCAATTATATCTCTCCACAGCAGAACAAAATGGAAGACCGGCTGGAGGAGGCCATTCATGTGCTGCGAAGTCATGCGGTGGGTCAGGCCCCGGGAATTCCTGGAGCCCATGCCGACCTGCACGGCCTACTCGGTGCCGTCTCCACATCCAGTGGATCATTGGGGGGTCTCCCTCAGACCTACTCTAACCCAGCACTGCCCCTGAGCACCAGACATCCTACCATGGTTAGTGTAGGCATTATGTGTGATCCAAGCAGATGGATAACATAAAATTGCATCCAAGGCATCATGTTTTTACCGTATTGGTTAATTTAGTCACTTACAGTTGAATTATTGCAACTGTAATGTTATAAAGCTATGAATATACTTTTTGTGTGCGAAAAACAAAACAAACAAAAACAGCCACTTTATTCAACAGTTTCTTCTCTTCCGTGTCAGTCTTTGATGCACGTTTACAAGAGAAGCATGACGCATGCATGTGGTGCTGCTGACGAAAAATTTCTCATCATCCTCTCTGTCGAAATCTTCAGACATCTTTACGAAGTTTTTAAGTGTGTATCGTCCTCTGCTTGTAAACAAGGTGTAGCGCATCCAAGTTCAGAACGCTGGCTCCTTTTCTCATAAACGTATCGATGACTGACAGGGAAGAGAAGAAATTGTTGAATAAAGTCATCATTTATTTTCTTTGCACACAAATGTATTCTTGTGGCTTCATAAAATTACTGTTAAACCACTGATAACACATGGCCTATTTTAACGATGTCTTTACTAATTTCTGGGTCTTGAAAGTTTCAGTTGCGTTGCTGTATATGCAGGGTCAGAAAGCTCTCAGATTTCATCAAAAATATCTTTATTTTTGTTTAGAAGATGACCAAAGGTCTTAAGTGTTTG
The DNA here is from genome assembly GCF_963082965.1 of Carassius carassius. NCBI lineage: Eukaryota > Metazoa > Chordata > Actinopteri > Cypriniformes > Cyprinidae > Carassius > Carassius carassius. Next base: position 21,300,310 of record NC_081770.1, on the reverse strand, counting down.
GAATGGCATGTAACTACAGTTTCAAACTAGCTTCACAAACACTGATAACAGACCTCTAGTTTAGAGCTGTATGTGGTATGTAACACAAAACAATAAAACTGCACCTGTGGGAATTGATATGTGCTAATTGCTCTCCCTTGTTGCACTTGTCTGCAGGCTGGAAGCCATCATGACGACCATGCCTGCCTTCCTCCCAGCAGCACCCTTTTGCAGTCCGCTCATGCTTCAGGCACCCCACAGCCTGGAGGAGCACCAGAGGGTTTTAACAGTGAGTAGAAGTTTCAATTTCTCTTTTTGAACCGACCGAACATGTACACAACAGATGCAAATGCTGAGAGTTGTGTGTGAGTTTCAGCGGGATGCATTTAATGATTTCCTATTTTTGGCGTCAGGTTTGCCCGGAGGCTTGGCCCACACCACGCATTCGTCAAACAAGTCTGATATTAAGAGGGAAGACAAGGAGGAAGATGAGAACTCCTCTGTGGCCGATAAGTCTGAGGAAGAGAAGAAGGAAAGTAAACCGTCTCGCACCAGAACAAGGTACAAGATCGCTTTTTTAAGCATTCCTCTCTAAACTAATGGCTGAATGATTTTTAAACCATAAACACACAACCACACGATGGTTTGAAGCAAATCTACATTGTCTTAATTTGATCGTCTACAACAAATGTCTAATAAGTTTCTGTGTCTGTTCAAATGTATCTTCACATCAGGCCAGGCCTGATCTGAAAGTGTTTGGGCTTCCCCAACACCCAAAATATCATGTTTTATAGTGTTCTCCACCCCCCTCCCAAACTCTCACATTGTTTTCAGAAAGGAGGTGTTTACCCATCAAGTCCTTTCAGGTGTATCAGACCAGGGAGAAGAGTAAGTCTATCTCCCACCATAGAGTGCATGTTTGTGAAAGACTCCGGATGCACACTTGATCGCTTTTAAACTTTAAATGTCTCTGTGTTATTGTGCACAAAATAAATTCAAAGCCATTAAAACACTAAGACGATTTTTGCACAGGTGGGACTCTGACCTATATAGGATGTTTTCACGGGTTTTTCAATGCACAGTTGGCAGCGTATAAAGAACATTTGTGTTTTTGTCTTTTATATTTGAATTTTTTCATTCACCTCCTGATCTAAAATTGGGTTAAAATTGATGTTTCTATGCTACACCAGTAAAACGTTTGGAAACAAATTCTCATTCTTTGTCATGAAAATGAAATGGAAAAAAAAAAATCAGCAAAACTATGAAATAACCCTAATGGACTATGTGATGCTTAACTGCTTTGAAGGCGTTTGCATGTATTCTAGACACTGTTTTCACTGATTTGACACATTTATGCATAAGCCTTCAGATCCAAAACCTATTTAGCATGAGAAGACATTTGTCAGGTGTGTCCAAACTTTTGACTAGTGCTATATTCAAGAGATTTAAAAGTACTTTATGTACACAACTTTACACCTAATATACTTCAGCAGGCACCTGGACTACAGAGTGTACATGTCACCGTGTTAAACGTGTCAAATAAAGGACATTTTCAATTCATTGTACAGTTTAAAAAATGTAATTTAAGTGTTATATGTATATATATATTATTATCTCTTCACAGTCAAGACAATGAAGATGATGAGGACTTGCCGCCAGAGTTAAAGGTCGAGCGGGAGAAAGAGCGGCGAGTGGCGAACAACGCACGAGAGCGACTGCGCGTGCGTGACATCAATGAGGCCTTCAAAGAGCTTGGCCGCATGTGCCAGCTGCACCTGAGCAATGACAAACCCCAGACCAAACTGCTTATCCTGCACCAGGCCGTCAATGTAATCCTAAACCTGGAGCAGCAAGTCCGCGGTATGTGTTTTCCTCTTTAAAGGAATAGTTCACCCAAACACATAAGACCTTTGTTCATCTTCATAACACAAATTAAGATATTTTTGATGAATTCCGAGAGCCCTTTGGCCCTCCATAGACTGCAAGGATCCAAACACGATCCCCACGGTTAGTATTACCGTTTCCTATTTTAATTATCATTAAAACTGTATTCAATTACTGCAATTACTTCAGTCTGCCTGTAGCTTCTGTCAGGACAAAAACAGACCGAATTTGCATGCCCTGCTGTAAATTTTGACCGGTTGACGAAAAACAAGCTTATGTGGATTCTACATATTTAAACAATTTAGATAAATTACCTAGCATGATTTATGGAGTAGATAAAATGCATATAATCATTTGTTATTATTATTAATAATTATCATTTTGACTTAACCCTTTTTTTTTGTAGGCTGAAATGTGAGGTTTACCTTTTTATGAAACTTTTTCAAAGCTTTATATGAACATTTACATGAGATATTTGAACTGCTATTAAACTGTTGTTAGTCAAGTTGTCATTTAAAATCTTTGATTTATGCAGACAAAAAGTAATTTTATATGTTGTTTGTTTAATTTTATAAATAAAACATGAAGTGATTTATGTGCCGGTACTTTTTGAACATCTCTAACACATTTTAACAATACCGTGATAATACTGATAACCGTGATAACTAATTTTGTGCTTTTACTTTCGTTTTCATTTAGAACGCAACCTGAACCCAAAAGCGGCATGTCTGAAGCGACGTGAAGAGGAGAAAGTGTCCGGGGTGGTTGGAGACACTCAAATGCAGCTCTCCGGACCACATCAAGGACTGGGAGGAGATGGACGCAACTCTGTCAGCCACATGTGATCATGTGGTATGTTAATGCCCATTTAAACATTGCCTCACTTTGTGTAACCCAGGTTATAAAAACACTTTTTGGTCACTAGTTTGATTTTTTTCACTATTGATAATACAGTTAATAGTATACAATAGTTAGACACCAAAAATTAGAGATGCATTTTATCACTACTGTGCTGATTAACACTTATTTTAATAGCACAATTTAATGGTCTTAAGCAAATGTCCAAAACAAAATCCATTTTTATGCAATGTCGTACTGCTTTTTGTTATTTATTTTGACAAAATGGTATAGAATTTAAATATCTGCCATTTATGAGCCATGGCATTAAAAATGTGTTTCTTATTAGTTATTTTAGTAGTGTATATGTGATATTATATTATTTAATCATATTTTAAATTAGCTTCTTTCTTTGTATTTTCAGTTATAGCCTTTATTTTAGTAATTGTGTTATGCACGTTGTCTTTTTTAGTAGTTTTATTGTATTTCTATGAAGCTTCAATTCATTTCATTTAGTACTTCATCTTAAAACCTATTTCAGTTCATTTCCAATGCAAGACCATACTTATATTTTATTTTGGCAACATTTGTTAATATTAGTCAACTACACTGACATTGAGAAATACTTCTAAAGGAGATTTTTAGTTATTGTTAATTGCTACATTAATTGATACATAAATATCAGTAGTTGTGTCTATTAATATCTAATTAGCTCAACATAAACAATGAACAGTTGCATTTATTCACTAATGTTAAAGATTCATTGTTAATTAAGGTTAGTTGATGCATTAACCAGCATGAAGTAATTACTGTCAAGTGTTACACTTATTTTAAAGTAGCTTCATTTCAATTAATTAATGATATGTTATAGTTTTAGTCTCTGATGGAAATCTGTTTTCTCTCCTTAGAACCAGTGAACTTTCTTGGGGCTCCTGGAAGCAGTGACCTTGAATCTCTTCCACCGTTCTCATCCTCTCTGTGTGCATATAGTGACTCGGAAAGCATATCATCCACGAAATCAGAGATGCGCCTTCCAAAACTTTTCGGACACATGAACCGACCCGCCAAAACTGACACAGCAGATTTTGTCCGTGATCACTCCAGACCGCAACTACCAGCACAAATGTGAAGAACTCTTTCTCAAGTCATTTTGTATTTTTCTGATTCCTTTGGATCATAGAAATAGACAAGTTCTGACCACAGCTGACGTTTGTTTTTCCACTGCAGAAAAAGAGTTTTGATCGAGAGACGAGACGGACGTCAATTTAATCATGGATTCGTGCCTAGTTGTTACGTTTTATATATAAGACGCAAACTGCTTACAAGTGTGGAACAAAAAAAGTTTGGGAGGTGCTTGTACATGAGCAATTTTTCTTTCTTTTTTTTTTTTTTTAATGGGGTTTGTCATTCCCTACTGAAAGGTACAGTCTTACGTGCATTGTTTCACCAAACCCCATGAGAAATGGGGCAAACCTGCAGTGCTTTTGAGGACAGTGTATCCCAGCATGCCTCTGCTCTATGGGCCAGGGCTCTTTGGGAATGAGAAAAAAGCACACGGTGCCGTCGCAGCTCTCCAGACTGTTTCATCTTCCTGGAAACATCACGCATTATCAGCTCTCACGATGCCATTGACTATTTCAGCCAATCGGAAGAAAGCACATCATAAAGGAGCGTGAGCTTCTGTTACAATGACAACAGCGCTTGGATTCCATTGCGTCCCCAAGCACAAAATTGCCAAGTTGACCTTTCACTTCTTTTATTTTTATCAACCGAATACGTTCAATCATCACCCGCTCGCATCGACTCATTGTTGCCAAAAGCGTACACATGTCCACCTCACACATATGTAATGGATATTATTTCAATTTGAGGAAAAATGTAAGAATATATATATATATATAAATATATATATTTTTGTTAGTCGTTGCATTGTAGATTTCTAATTAACAAAAACATGTTAGTTTGAAGTGTAGAGTCTATAGCGCAAGTGAACGCTCGGAGACGCGTTGGTACGATTTCAAGAAAAAACCCTGCGTATATTTTCAGAAACGAAAGGATTGGGCGAGACGACCCGTGGCTAATTTGATCCCAGACGCCCCCTGATAGCTCTACGCTAGTAAAGAACTGCTAGTGATGGTTAAGGGCGCGTTGAGTTTCAAAGCCTCGCGATAGTTTCCTGATTTCAGGGAACTGTACGTCACTAGAAGTGTTCTTAGGCAATAGTGTAGAGCGTAAGCAACGTTCACCATCATTTCAGTCTCGCCAGTGCACATCATGCAACCTGTTTGAATTTAACATTCAGATGTACACACTCTCACGTCTCCATCAGACTGGCTTACTGTGAGTTTAGTTGATCCATATTGTCATTTCAAGGTGTACGTCTCAACCCATTTTTCGTCATGTGCGTGAGATAATGTTCCCCGATGGTTTGAATTACGTATGTAGGAAAGAAATTGTTATAACCTGTATAATTTTTGCAGTGTCCACAATGGATATGATTTTGGAGTAATAACATTTCACCGTAAGGGGGATACTGAGCTTAGGTTAATGGAAACCTAATATCAATTCTTGATGAAGATAAAAAGTTGTTAAACATTTATATATATCGTGGCCTTCTTATTCTCAAGACTGTCATTTTTGAGAGTGATGCCTTGTCAGTGCCTAAACTTACTTTCATTGTAAACTTGACCATTTGTTTTATTATTTCGAAATGCAAAAATGTCTCATCTGTCTTTTTTTCTTTTCCTTCTGGAAGCATCTGTGTAGTATTTAATCTGCAATTTAGAAGCATTGTAGTCTTTCATCCTCATTATTATGCCGTGTGTGTGTGCACCTTTTTGCCAATTTTAGGATTCTCTTTCCTGTCATCTTTGGCTTGACTAGGTTGGAATTTGCTTTTTTGCTTTCAAGATGTTAGTGTCCTGTGTTCTGTGAAGCACACGAGAAAATTGAAGGATCTTTGTCGATTAATCAGATGGGGGCCAGAAACACTAGACTGTTATGAGTAATTCTCAATTTACCCAGCTGATACCATCATGTTTGTTTTGATAATATCCATGAAATATATGAGTGCTGGACTTGTTTTTGCCTCCTGCGTAATGCTGAAGGGGAGTTGTCGTGTCATCAAAGATTCTCCTGTCTATAATTACTTTATTTTTCTCCCCAAAGCATCAATGTTCAACTAAAGTGAACATTTTTGAATGAATTGTTGTGTGCCGAAGTAAGATTGCTAACCATCATTTCCATCAGAATTAAGATGTGTGAGTTTTACCGAACCTGGTGTCTTGCAGTCACAGAAGGGACATGAACAATACTGCTGTTCTGTCTTCAGAGTGCCTCCGGTTTTTGTCATTATTATAATTTTTTGTCTTTGTTTTTATAAATATATATATAAAGTAGGTATTGAGAACTGTCCTGTATATAACAGTAATGTAGCAATAAATGTGCCATTTTTAATAACAGAATTATACTTTTTTTTCAATGTCTTGCTTTGGATCTTGTATACCTTCAAATGAGTTACATAAAAGAAAACATTGTAATAAAAGTCTAACCTTTGCGTGTCTTTGTCGAAAAAATGCTTGGAGTAAATAGAAATAAAGCCCATTCAGACTGAGAGGACGATAATTATAACGTCCACACACTAACGGACGATCTGTTCATTAAAAGCGCGCGATCATCTGCCGCTAAAATGCCTGGTGTTTTTTTTTTTTTTGTATTGTTTCCGATGTTTATGTTTATATATATATAGACCTGGCCTCCACAGTCACCGGACCTGAACCCAATCGAGATGGTTTAGGGGTGAGCTGGACCACAGACAGAAGGCAAAAGGGCTAACGAGTGCTAAGCATCTCTCGGGGAACTCCTTCAAGGCTGTTGGAAGACCATTTCAGGTGACTACCTCTTGAAGCTCATCAAGAGAATGCCAAGAGTGTGCAAAGCAGTAATCAAAGCAAAAGGTGGCTACTTTGAAAAACCCAGAATATGACATATTTTCAGTTGTTTCACACTTTTTTGTTATGTATATAATTCCACATGTGTTAATTCATAGTTTTGATGCATTCAGTGTCACTCTACAATTTTCATAGTCATGAAAATAAAGAAAACTCTTTGAATGAGAAGGTGTGTCCAAACTTTTGGTCTGTACTTTATATATATATATATATATATATATATATATATATATATATATATATATATTTACACCAAAGACTGTCAAGTTTATAATAATCAGGTTATAGTTGACGATAACGACATTGAGCTGGAATTCTTAGTTCAGTGTCGTTATCGTCAACTATAAACTGATTATAAACTTGAGAGTCTTTGGTGTGAACGGGCCTTTTATATCAATCAAATTGCAGAGAAAAACCGATATCTTTCAAAGATTCGATGCCTGTCACCTTTTGTCTGATTATTTAGAGCAATATTAATGTTAACGTAAAGCACACAGTGTCTGTGCACGTAAAGAAAAATTGTTTGTGTCTCCTTGAAAACATCAATGGAAATACATTTAATAAATAAATTTATGTCTACATAATAATTTGATGTTTGTTTTTAAACATGTTATATACGTTCTTGTACTAAGAGCAAATCACAGAATATGGATTTTAAATAATCGTTATTTCTTCAAGTATTTCCCTTTAAATTAATCAAGTATTGCAGCTTCCCGTTAACGACGGACATGCCGGCATATTTCGGGTAATAAAGATACGTCGTATAGATGTCATTTAGAGGTAGGGAAGACGTTTCATTTAACAGCTCAAACAGACGATCAAAATACGACTATAAAAAAGGAATCCGATGTTTATCAGATGATGCGCTCTTCAGCAGACGTCTCCGCGACGTACGTGTGCTATCTGGGTAGGCTACATCGAATTTTTTTTTAATTCTTCTAGATCTTTCTCTTTAGTAACCAAGTAACTTAAGAACTTTTGTTTGTAGGTGGACTGATAAAAAGTCTTACTATTTTTAACATACAAACAAAAGACAAACAACAATACATATTTGCATTAGACCTGCGGGGTATTCCAGAAAGCAGGTTATGTGACATACCCGGGTATGTTTAAGAGTAAGTAAATGGATAACCTCAACTTTCGGTTCCAAAAACGGAGGTAACTTTCAGGTTATGTTAGTTGTCATAGCAACTCACTCTCTGAACATAACCTGCTCCAGAGCAGGTTATGTTCCAGGATTAGTTCACTTCAGCGAGCCTTCAGTGGGCGTGACAGATACCGCACAACATTATATAATATTAAAATATGTAATATAGCCTATTATATATATATAATATAATATAATATAATAAATATAAGTTAAGCTAATATAAGTAATAAATAATGTAATATATTATTCTAATATGATTATTTCTTTTATTGGCATATATAAGTGTTATCTGTAAATTATGTATTAAGAGGTATGTATAAATTATAAAACACTATGACAAGGTAATGTTTAACTTATATATATTTATATATTTTATTTATTATATGTTATATCTCACTGCATGGAGTGGCATTTTTCTATAATGTCTAAATTCTAAATCAAAATACATATCTGATATGACTTAATGTATAATTAGCATAAAACAAACAATATAATTCACATTCTCAAGTATTAAAGATTAAATGGAAAAAAATAAAAATGATGCATGGCGCGCTTTTTCTTAGCGTCCGTTTCTATAGTGACTCGTCGATTCGTCGCTCTGTTGAGAATGTCTTGAGTCTTAACCAGGAACATACTCTGAGTTGAATTAACTTACTCCCGGACGAGTTTTTGGAACCACATAGCTCGAGTAAGCAAGGTTTGGGGTTAATCAACCGAGAGTTCAGGTTTTAGTTCACGGTAAGTTAACCCTGCTTTCTGGAATACCCCCCAGTAGGCGCATGCGTGTAAATAGAAAAATAAATGAATAATAAATTATTAGCGAAAATTAAAAGGGCTTGGGTGAAAAGGCCTTAATAATAATAATGATAATAATAAATATAATAATAATAATTTGTTGCCGATATCCTGTGCATTTAATAAGCTTTATTCAAGACAATTACACATTACCAGCATTTTATGCCATTTTCATCGCAAATCCTTGTTTTAAAATGTTGACTATGTTATTCACACTCTGTTTTAGTGTTTGTTTTAAGTAAATACAGTCTCCGCACTTTTCCAGAATTTTCTATCAGGCTAATAACGAACAGCCCGGGGTCCTGAAACAGCCATTTGAACTTGTTTACCTTTTGAACACAGAAAGAGAGAGAGAGAGAGTGATGCAAAAAATAATAAAGCGGATCGGACCCAAATATGTCTCCATTGCCAAAACGTGGTAAGTTCATCTTTGATTTAGTAATCAGTTAAGTACAACAGGATGTTGACTTCAAATTCAAGCAGCTCGTCTGACATTCAGTATGTTTTTCCACTCTCATAACTCTAGAATATCTCGCTATTTATGAGTAATTACAGATTTTTTTGACATACTATTGTTTCTTTTCTCGCACTTGAGGGTTCCCACGCTGCTCGGATGGGGTACAGTTGGTGGCCTGGCTGTTGTATATTTCACAGACTGGCGGCTGATCCTGGATTATGTTCCCTACATCAAAGGCAAATTCAAGAAGGACGACTAGTTGTCCAGATCTCTGGAAATCTGCTGCTGTGCATTTTAACAGGGAACAAACAGCTGATGCTTTGACTAACCAGTAGGCGGCGCTGCTGATGTGACATTCAGCCATAAAGACCGAAGATCTGCCACAGTGTTATATTTGTGTTGAATAATATCTTATAATGTTGTTTGTGTGTAAATCAGTCTTGCTTACAAGCTGTTGTCTGTACAGGGAGTCTGAAATGGTTTAGTTTTATGCGTGGCACATCCATATTGCGTTACTTTTGTGAATAAATGGTGATATTTCTCTATACACGTGTCATAACATTTATTTTAGGCTAGTGGATTCAAATTAATGCGACAGTTTTTACATATTCCTTGTACTTCTTAATAAATATTGCTATAGGTTTTTTATTTTACCAGTGAATAATCCCATTGAGATTCAGAATCTCTTTTCAAGGGAGTCCTGGATAAGATTAATAGTTCCATATTAAAAGATACATATACAAACTTTTAACAAAAAAAAAAAAAAAGGCATTTTGGCAATTTAACATCTCAACATGATCAACAGCAGCACTCAGTAACAGCACATGTGCATTTAGTACTCAAATAGTCCTTTATCCTCATTTTAAATTGTGTCATTTTCTGTAAATAATCAAATTATATAAACTGATTCTGCAATTTATTCCAGGAAAAATGTGCATAAACCTTAAAGGCACTTTCACCGAAGCCAATTCGCGTTCGTGGGATATCATACATGATTTGCCCATATGATCTAAGATTACATTTCCTGGTAGTGACTTTACAAGTCAGAAGAGATCATAAGTAAGCAGGCAGTTTACAAAGTATGGCCTTAAAAAGAAAAATATACCAGTGCTCCAGCCTGCGATTGTACAGAGATGGCCAACCAACACTCTCATACAAGGTGCAATGATGAATACGAAAATTGGAATTAGTTACAAATCTTAGTGCTGCATGATAAACTGAATCCAGCATTTTCAAAGAAGATTTATTTGCATGCATGTATAAAATATCACCATAATCCAGCACATAAATGTTGTTTGTATAAGTATTTTTCTCATACTAAAAGAGAAACAGCCTTTGTTTCTATAATAGAAAACCAACTTTACTCTTAGTTTGTTTTTTTCTAGACCCTCTATATTCTGTTTGGAGGACAAATTTTCTTCTAAAAGGAAACCAAGATATTTATAGACTGATACTCGTTCAATTACTTCCTCATCTAGTGTAGCAATTTGACAAGCATCTTCTGTGTTCCTTGATTTAGAAAAGCACGTCATTTTGGTTTTATCAGAGTTTCGTACAAGTCTAAATTTCTGAAGATTCTTCTGAATAATTATAAAAGCAAGGTTTCATGTTGATGGAAAGCAGCGCCTCTTTGAGGAGGCACCTTGCTTTCTTACCCATACAAAAATGTTACTATTGTAACCATGGTTTCCGCCAAAATGCCCCCACCCCCTCTCACACACACGATATTTCTCCCAGAATCCTCAAAAGATAAACCCATGCACATGTATTCCAGTCAGATCCCACAGGATTTTCGTATGGGATTTCCTGCAGGACCTTTAAAATCCCACAAGACTGAAACCTACTGTACAACTTTTTAAACAGGAACCTAGAGGACAAGTATCGAACTGTACTTAAAATAACTTAAAGAAATTGTTATAATACGACGATAAAATCTTACACGGTTTTGAAAAACAAGATACAGGTTTACAGTAACTAAATCAGTAGTTACCATGGTGATTTTTTGTAGCCTACGCAACAAACAAAGCTAATTCACACAGCCTAAAACATAGAAGTAAAATGACCTGTATGCTGTGAAAATACATTTTCTTCGATTAAATAATGCGACAAATCTTTGCTACATGAAACAAGTGTATTGAACTGTCACCATGAGGCTTATGGTTACCCGACTACCGCAGGGCTTTGTCTCGTTGTCAGCCCTAATCGGGCATAATGTCTTTCATTTGTCTCATTGAAGGGGGAGGGGAGAGAAAGTGTAGAGGAAGAGAGGGGGATTTAACATTCACAAAAAGGCGACACCAACAGAGAATGCGCGATGGAGAAAAACGAGTAAGTATAGCCGATTTAAAACCGCAAACGTATTAAATAGCGTCTGCGTTTCTAATCCTGCTGGTTTAGGAGCTAAGCGATCGCTTTTGTTTATCAGAGTCGACGAGCCTGTGGTTTGCCGGTGTTGTGCTACTAACGTTAGTTTGCGCAGTGCTTTCATCGGCGATGGTCTTAAAGAAAGAAAACGCGCATAGCGTGTGATAAACTCATTAATGTAATAGAGCTATACAGCGGCCTGCAGAGCTACATGCATGGACAGACCAAATTAAGTAACGTTACTCGGAAGCGTGTTTTGTGTTAACATGAAAAAAGCTAATGGTTTTGCTAAATAAACTCTTTATTTAATCTTGTTGTAACGTCGCTTGACCAGGTGCAGCATCGCTCCGCGATTGCCATTTTAGCGCATGATGTTCAAAAGATACGTAATTTTCACCAACCATAGTTCTCTATTCAGTTCTTGGATAAAAAAAATATTTGTGCATATGCCCCCGTTTTACCGGTAATGCGTTTGTTTACTTTCACAATTGGTGGAGGTTACGCAAAATATGATACTGTTGTAACATAACAAAGAGATGCCGGGATTGCAGCATTGTCTGCAACGAAAATACGCATACATTTATTATACCACGAGTGCCGCTACAGGGTTATGACATCTGGATGATGCATGAGGCATAAGTGTAGCCTATTTTCCAAGCGGAGGAATCTTATTGAGCAGAAGTGATGAGGCTACGATACAGCGGAATGTTTTGCAAACTGAAAAAGCAACATTACTGACAATAGAAAATGTACTGCTACATATAGGTCTTTTGTGGTTTTAATTTAGTTAAAACATTAGATAATAAGCATGTCAGGTATTAGACTGTCTCATGGCGCGAAAAACGCGAGTGCTGGGATTGAGGAGGGAAGCCATGTGTTAGGTGCGGAGTACAGAGGGGGATTGTCATGTAAAAGTAGGCCCAGCTGTGGGGAGGATTTTGTGTGCTATATTTCAGAAAAGGGTGGGTGTGCATGTCAGTTGAGTATGTGAATCGAATCCAAATTGAAATGGCTCCTTTTTCCCTCCTAATGATTCGGCTTGACCGGTTTAGAATTACAAAAAGTTATTTCACTAGTTTGTCAAAGAGTCAAAGTGCACTTAATATCAGCTGAAGGAGAGAGAGATAAAGTGCACTAAATGTAAGTAAATGAATACATATACAGAAAAACACCTTTGTCTGCAGTGGTAAGAATTTACAGTAAAGCAGATTTACTTTGACCTTGGTAACCAACAAGCTGTTTAAATGATGATTTAAGAAGCGAGTCAGGAATCTTATCTGTGTTGACAAGTCAGATTTGTTTGAACAAATAGTGTCTGTTGAAAGAAGTTTTATAGATTCATCAGTTCAGTTCATTTGAGAAACTTCATGTTTGTTTGAATTGTCGCTCTGAATAAAACTTTTTTTTTTCTGCCAAATTAATTTTCAAAACTTGTTTGAAGAAATGTGTGAAATTTGCATTGTTTCATTTATGATTCACTAACCTAACTGTTTCGGCAGAACCATTAAAAAAAGAACCAGTTTTAAAAAACAATTTGTGAATGGCAATATGTCTAGTAATGTGTTTGTTTACCTGCACTGTTTTTATGCTAAATGTTTACTTTTTACACCTTTTATGGCACCTGAAGAACCAAAAATGATTCGTTTGGATCTCTATTCCATTTTTCTATACCACTGTCAACTGTTAAGTTGAACAAATGATGTCTCATGGTCTGAATAAACCTATTTTCTGAGGATTCCCGGTCAACAACATGTCATAAATAGACATGACTGTTCTTTCTTTAGCAGAGGTGAGGAAGAAGAGGAAGAACAGAGGCGAGAGAGGGGGGAGGCAGGTCGTTTGTATAGTTTGTGGTATCGTATTTCTTAATTAAAAAAAACATCTATGTTGTTACATGTTTGCACGCCTTGACAAGCTTGAAGAGCCATCGACTAAACCCCCCCAAAACGTTTATCCAGAGTTGTGCATGAACTTGAAACAAGCACGAGATCTTCATGGTGTCATCATGCAGAGTATTCAGTGAACTCATCTTCGCATCACACCCGTGTCAACTAACTTTTAACAGAGGACCGTGATTTAAAGGACTGGGTTGGTTTCAGAAGCAGAACTGCAACTGCTTCGTGCAGAACGTCAGCTGAGATCTATACAAACAGTATTACTATTATCTCAAACTATGTGAATCAAATGTAAACATTTGACAGACAAGATTGACGAGGGCTTGTTAGGGCACTTAAAAGGACGTCATCTAGTGCAAGTCTTTGAAAACCCTAGTAAACAGAGTACAGGAATGTATTCATCCATGTGTTTAAAAGTGAGAATAGATCAAGAATAGTTTCTTTTTTCTCTGTGCACATACTCCTCTTAGAGCAAAAATGCAATGTTAAATGAAACATATTATTAGTTTTAGATTTAATTCTATATTTAAACAACAGGTTATTTGCATTCAAAATTCATATCAATTCATATGTGTTTTAAGCATTAAAATTACACTTTGAATGTGATTTTAATGCCATCATAATTGTCAGTGTTAAGAGGCAGAAAGCTTTTCTAGTCCTCACAGTGTTCATGGTCTAATAACATTGTCATTTCGTCATCACAGGCTTGGGATTTATCAGTATTCTTTCCAAGTTGCATGTTATTGTTTGCGTATATGGTGTGTTAATATCCGTATGCAACTGCCGTCATCATAACCCATTCTCTTTCCAAATGTGGATCCATACGGGCTTGATCAAATCTCTGAGATGTGTCCTATTTTGCTCGCCCTCGCCAGCCCCACTGGGAAGAAGTTCCGGAGCAAGCCTCAATTGGCCCGTTACCTTGGCAACTCCATGGATCTCAGCTCCTTTGATTTCCGCACAGGCAAGATGCTCATGAGCAAACTGAACAAGAACAGACAGAGACCCCGATATGACAACAATAGCCAGACTAAGGTGAGAGGACTGCAGAGGATCAATAAATTGAACATACATTTTCATATTCAGGAAAACATATTCGTCATCCTAGATTTATAACTGCAAAATGATTCCTTAAGAAGAAATGCATGGCATTTAAAACTAATTACAGGAATAGTTCACCCAGAAATGAACCTTTGCCAAAGACACCCTCAGGCTATCCACGATTTAGATGAGTTTGTTTCTCCATCAGAACAGATTTGGAGAAATTTAGCATTACATCACTTGCTCACCAATGGACCCTCTGCATTTTGAATGGGTGCCGTCAGAATGAGAGTCTAAACAGCTGATAAAAACATCACAAGTAATCCACACCACTCCTGTCAATCAGATAACATCCTGTGAAGCAAAAGCTGTGTGTTTGTAATAACAAATCCATCCTTAAGATGCTGTTAATATCAAACCATTGTTTCCAGCCAAAATACGAGTCTTCTATCTATATTATTGCTTTCTCCACTGAAAAAGTAATCTTGGCTGAAACAGGAGAGAAATATGGATTTTTTTAACTAGAGGAAGAGTTATTATGAATTATGGACTTAAGTTTGAGCTAGAAGTGACACTTTAAAGTTAAAATGACTTTTAGGGATAAGGGATACTCCACCCCAAAATGATAATTTAGTCATTAATCACGTACCCTCATGTCATTCCAAACCCGTAAAAGCTTCGTTCGTCTTCGGAACACAATTTAATATTTTTTGGATGAAAACCGGAAGGCTTGTGACTGTTCTATAGACTGCCAAATAAATAACAGTGTCAAGGTCCAGAAAAGTATCAGTGATTCAACCGAAACATTATGAAGCGACAATAATACTTTTTGTACACAAAGAAAACAAAAATAGCGACTTTATTCAACAATTCCTCTCCTCTGTCTCTCCCCACATCAGCGTAGAGCCATTTTGGCGAATCTGAGCAGTACGCAGGCATACGCTATACTGTGTCAGCCGTGCTGCACTGATAGTGGAGAGGAATTGTTGAATAAAGTCATTATTTTTATTTTTTTCCGTGTACAAGTATTTGAACCACTGATATCCAGGAAAAGACCAGCAATTCCCATCAAAACCAGTTTAGTAAAGTGTGTTACGTCTTTAACAGGGCAAACCCGACCTGAATACGTCCCTCCCAGTACGACAGACAGCCTCCATCTTCAAACAACCTGTCACAAAAGTCACCAACCACCCCAGCAACAAGGTTAAAACAGACCCACAGAAGGCCATTGACCAGCCCAGACAGGTAACACTCATCTGGTCTAGGTTTTATTCGCAATAACAGTATTTTGTCATAGTGGCGCAATGTTAATCTACTTTTCGTCTACAGCTTTTTTGGGAGAAGAAGTTGAGTGGCCTCAATGCCTTTGACATAGCAGAGGAGTTGGTGAAAACAATGGATCTCCCCAAAGGCTTACAAGGTACCTCCGGGGGAACAAGATGAAGAACTTCATCTAAGTGTGTTTATTTTAATCAAGAATAAATGAAAGTCAATATTCAAGTACGTTTTGTGAAACCTGAAGAAGACGAGATAAGTAAACAAAAACCAATCAAAAGTAAGCCAGAGTAGTCTAAATAAACAACAGCAGACAAGGATCAAACAGAGGGATATTTATACTCAGGAATTAGTTCACTAACATGAAACAGGTGGACACATTCAATTCAATTTCAAAGACAATGTGCTAGTGTCAAAATAAAAGCACAGCACTAAACACTCGCACACAAAAAATGTTTACAGGTGCGGAGAACTTTATAAAGAGTTTAAATTTGCTGTACAGTTTATTTTACATTTTAATTTTATTTAAAAAAAGTTATTTTTAAATGCATAATAATTAAGATAATTAATTAAGAATAAAGGAATTGAAATTGATTTGTATTTTATCGAAAAAAAAAAAATTATACACTAGCTTTCAAGATTTTAGTTTTTTTGATGTTTTGGAAAAAAAGTCTCATATGCTCACCAAGGCTGCATTTATTTGACATTAGCAATATTTTGAAATATTATTACCATTTAAAGTAACTGTTTTCTGTTTGAATATTTGAGTAATTAATTCCTGTGATGCAAAGCTGAATCTTCAGCAGCCATTACTGCAGTCTTCAGTTTCACACGATCCTTCACTAATCATTTTAATATACTGATTTGCAGCTCCAGAAGATAATGATTGATAAAGACATGATATTTCTGGATTCTTTAATGAATAGAAAGTTCAAAAGAAGTCTATTTATTTGACAAAGGAATCTTTTCGAACATCATAAATATTGTTACTTTCACTTTTTTGTCTATTTAATGTGTTCTTGCTGAACAAAAGTATTAATTTATTTTTATTTATTTCTTGTAACATCATAACATGACATCTAAAATGTCAGGATGCTAATAAAATGAATGAATGTGATCATATCTGATGTCACTAAAGGAGTGGGCCCTGGCTGCACAGATAAGACCCTGCTGTCAGCTATTGCCAGTGCTCTTCACACCAGTGCGGCCCCCATCACGGGCCAGCTGTCAGCCGCTGTGGAGAAGAACCCCGGCGTGTGGCTCAACACGGCTCAGCCTCTCTGCAAGGCCTTCATCGTCACAGACGAGGATATCAGGTACTTCAACCCTCTGAAGGATGCACTGTATCACTTTTTGGGAAGTTCATGCAAGTACAATGTTGAATTCAGTTGAATTCAATGCTCGCAGAAAGCAAGAGGAGCTGGTGTACAGCGTGCGAAAGCGACTGGAGGAGGCTTTGATGGCCGACATGTTGGCTCACGTGGAGGAAACGACTAGTGAGGGCGACGCACTCAAACAGGAGGGGAATTGCAATGATGATAAACAGGACGTATAGCAAAGGTAAGCAAACAGTTGGAGAAAAATGACAGCATTTCTGCTATTGCTTCCTAAAGGAAATAGTCACCAAAATGCCTCTTTTTCTTTTTTGACAGGGCACTCAAATGTGTCTGAATTACCTGCACATTGGTTTCCCAACACAACCAGACGCTTGTTGATCAACACACCACGATGATCTCCCAGCTTCGCTTAACATCCATCCATGTACGCCCCTCAGTTGGGTCCTCTCTGAGACTGTTGGCTCGATTTTCAGGCATTTTTCCATTTTAGTCTCATAATTTTTTTAATTTTTCAAACATTTTTCTAAAAGAACAAAATGTTAGAAAAGTTCAGCAGTTGAACTGCCTTCTGCTTGAAATGTTTTTGGAGAGGAGGTACTTGGATTTGACATGGAGATGACAATCAAGTCAAAAATACAGTCCTCTAGTTCTGGTGGGTGCTATATTTGGTCACAGCCGACCTAAACTGTCAAAGTTGATCATTCTCTGTGACTAAAAATGTTTAAAGCTCTGTCAAAAAGAGAAAGGTACATGTTTGTGCAAAAATATTGAGCTTCTCTCTCATTTTCACAATATTTTACCAATTTTACTTAATCAAACTAAGGTGCAAATCAGTATTATGCTGTTTAAATTCAGTTTCAATGTGTTGTTCTCTATGATAAACATATTAACAGTTACAAAGTGTGCAGGTATGGCTTTGTTTGACTTCAAATGTTATGTTTTCAACTCATCTGGTGCTTGTTAAACCTGTTTTTTTCATTATAAGCTATTCATACTTGACACTGAAGAACATTTCCACAGTCCAAACCTGAAATTCAAATGTGAATGGTGATTCATAAAATGTGACGCGTGATTCATATAAAGTGATGTGTAAACATCATCCTGTGTTAAGCAACTCAATTTAACATGTTACGGGGTTAAAGCTATGTTTAAACACATTTCTCAAAATAAAATGTTCTTGTGTTCCTTTCTTCAATGATCCTACAGATGTTGCACTCGACAGAATATTTATTTATGTTTCCATTTTACACTTTTACGCTTTTATCCAAAGTGATTTACAGTGCATTCAGGCTATACTTTTTTTTTTTTACCTAACTTTTCGTTAGTGCTATCATTTATTTTCTATCCACTTGTTTGCACTACTTTAAGCTGCTTAGATGCAGAGCTGTTTTAAATGTCCCTCTCTTAGCTGAAGGATTAACTGTTAACCTACCATTACGGTTATGATGCCTGAATCTCTAACAGACCAAAGGGCACGGGGCCAGTCACTCGCTCCGAGACACAAATGAAAAGAACAGCTGAAGTTGTAGTGAGGTCTCCTTTGAGCTGTCAAAGTAGAAATTAACTTTCTTGCCAGATGGCAACCACAGAGCTCTACACAAAGGTAAGTGCATATGATAACTTTCAGTAGCTATATATTTTTTGTAACTCCATTGGATGTCATGATAGATAGATAGATAGATAGATAGATAGATAGATAGACAGACAGACAGATAGATTGGTTGATTGGTTGGTTGATTGATTGTTTTTGTTTAGTGTTATGCATAGATAGATATATAGATAGTTTTTTTTTAGTGCTTCTGCATCTGTATTATTTTCACTGTCAGAGGAGATCGGCTGGTGTTAATGTTTAATGATGCGCTGAGTGTATTTATGCTGATGGAGGAGAAAGAGTGTCACTGGGGTGGGACCGGCGATCACTCAGGCACATGAGCCGGTTGTGTAACATACAAAATACTGAATCAATTTCCTTGGTATTCATATCTTGAGACATAATCATAATCAAGTCTGTAGAATGCCATGTCCAGTCTTGCCCCTATAATGCCATCAGTTTATTTCCAACACACCTGCAATGGATATTTCTAGGAGTCCTGACGATCTCGAAAAGCTAGTTTAGGTGCATGAAGCACATTGTACCTTTTCATTTCTGAACTGTTTTTGAGATCCAGCTGAATTATGTGCCAGTACACTCGACATTTGAGAGTTTGGATAATATCAATTACAAATTCAGCAGGAGATCAGGATCAAATTCTTCCCACAGACTGTTGATTATGATCAGTATTAGTACAGTTGCTGTTTCTGTTGTCTCTCAGGGGGCATGTGTGTGGGTACCAGACCCAGAAGCTGTGTGGGTGTCTGCCCAGCTGCTTCAAGACTACCGTCCCGGAGACCAGCACATACGAATCCGACTCACTGATGGCAGAGTACGACACTTACACACATATCATTCTGATTTGAAACCACAAGCCTTTAAGAAAGAACCTGTCGCACTAACCACTGATCAAACAGTGTTCAAAACTTTATGAAGACAAAATGTTTTTCATAATTTTCAGGTGTATAGCCTGATATAAATTTCATTTATATAGGTACAAGCCATTTATATGCTATTTTATTATTTTTAAACAAGGA
The DNA here is from genome assembly GCF_963082965.1 of Carassius carassius. NCBI lineage: Eukaryota > Metazoa > Chordata > Actinopteri > Cypriniformes > Cyprinidae > Carassius > Carassius carassius. The sequence continues at coordinate 21,280,718 of NC_081770.1, read as the reverse complement.
GATGGAGTATCCAGTGTTGCCTCCAGAGGGTCTTCCTCCTCTAGGTAACCCCGATATTTTGGAGGGAGAGAATGACCTCACAGCTCTAACCTTCCTCCATGAGCCAGCAGTACTTCATAACTTGCGTGTGCGCTTTCTCGACTACAGTAGCATTTACACTTACTGCGGTGAGTTAAATTCAACAGTAGCAAGTTTACAGCCATTGCCCAATCACCTCTATTTTAATGGGTGTAAAGTTCAAAACACAAAAATGTAAATAACCTCACTCATTGTTATATTGGCTACTGTAAAGAACGTTTACCAAGCAATGGGTTTATTGAAATGTAAATTATGCAGCGAAAATTATGGCATATTTGTAAAGCAGATTTATTTCAGAGATATATTAACCTCATTTAGACAACTTTTCATATTTAATAGGGATTGTGTTGGTGGCATTAAATCCATATGAACAGCTGCCCATTTATGGAGAGGAAGTGATCGACGCTTACAGCGGCCAAGACATGGCTGATATGGAGCCGCACATTTTTTCTGTGGCTGAAGAGGCATACCGAACTATGATCAGGTCAAGAATAAGCAAATAACAAGATCAGTTCACTTGCAAAATAGTACCATGTTTTTGGACATGTACCATGGAAATACCATGGTATTCTGAGAATTACTTGAAGAGCCATTTAAATAATATTTAAATATTAAAGTATCACGGTATTACCAACACTATGATAGTACACAGCAGAGAAATTTATTCTGATTCTGAATTACATCACTTTAACTAAAACATATGGGTTTTTCATTATAACAGAGAGGAGAAAAACCAATCCATCATAATCAGTGGAGAATCAGGCTCAGGTAAAACTGTATCTGCTAAGTTCACCATGCGTTACTTTGCTGTGGTGGGTGGTGCGGCCCAGCAAACCAGTGTGGAGGAGAAAGTGCTGGCATCAAATCCCATCATGGAGGTAATGAAACTCGATTTCTGAACTTTTTGGTAAAGTAGGAGGAGGCTGTTTTTAACATTTCAATCCTTGCAGGCAATTGGTAATGCAAAAACAACCAGAAACGACAACAGCAGTCGCTTTGGAAAGTATATTGAGATAGGATTTGGACGTAGAGGGGATATAATTGGGGCAAACATGAGGACCTACTTGTTGGAGAAATCAAGAGTTGTTTTTCAGGTGCTTGCTCAATCATACATTTTTCATATTATTCAGATTCAGTGGCCAAGTTGTGTTATTGAGATTAATTTTGTTTCATAAAACAAACAGGCAGCTCAAGAGAGAAATTACCACATCTTCTACCAGCTTTGTGCTTCCAGGGATTTGCCAGAGTTCAGGACACTTAAACTTGGTAAAGTCTAAACCTATTTCCTAAAAAAACATGTTTATTGTTGTTGGACATTTTTGTTCAGTTACACCATACGCTACTGCATCTCGCTAGATTCTACAGAGAACTTTCATTACACCAACCAAGGACAAGAGGTGCACATTTATGGCACAGATGATGTGGTTGAGCTAGAGCGGACAAGAAATGCATTTACTATTCTCGGTAAGCCAAAAAATTCCATATATTCCTCCAAAACAACACAACAGACTGTTTGCAAAACTTGTGGTTCACCCCCGCAGGAGTGCAACCTGACCAGCAGATGGAGATATTTCGTATACTGGCAGCTATTCTTCATCTGGGGAATATCAACATACAAGCCAGTGGCCGTGGTGGGGACAGCAGCTACATTGATGTACAAGCACCACTTCCTATTATTTTGCACATTTCTGAGTTAGATTTGTTGTCTCTATAAATGAAGAACAGAAGCAGTGCTAATTTGTTAACAAGTAGCATGTGGTAATATGGATACCATTTCTTATCCATCATACTGGCAGGTCAACGACCATTCCTTGGCCATCTTTGCCAAGCTTTTAGGGGTGGAAGGTACTCAGATGGCTCAGTGGCTATGCCACAGGCGATTGGCAGTGGGTGGGGAAATGCTTGTGAAGCCCATTACAGGTCAGCAGGCTAATGAAGCAAGGGATGCTCTGGCTAAGCATGTGTATGAGCAACTGTTCACTTGGACAGTGCAGAGGCTCAACTCATCCTTAAGAGCGCACCGGGAACAGCCCAAATCTTTCATAGGAGTTCTTGATATCTATGGGTAAGAGTTATTTTGTGTGTAACAAAATAAACATGTACATGTAGGATTGTTTGGTCAATCTCTTCTTTGATCTTTTATAGGTTTGAGACTTTTGACAGGAATAGTTTTGAGCAATTCTGTATTAACTACGCAAATGAGAAACTCCAACAGCAGTTCAACAGGGTAAGTTTCCAAATATTGGGATTGGTGTGCATGGGTGTGTAACTTATTCTTTCTAATGAAGAGTGACTTAGTCCTTGAAGGGTTGCTCCACCTTAGTAGGGTGACCATACGCCTCTTTTTCTTGGACATTTACTGGCTGGGATTTCTACATTGCCTAAAATGTCTGGTTTTTCCTATTGACATTCCAATTCCTTCTGGAACACATGATGGGCAGATTATTGTACAAACTCCTTGTGCTTTCGAATCACTCTCGGGGGACTTTGATGTCATACACTGATCGGTCTGTGCAGTGCTGCTTTAATTTGAACATGCCTATTATCAACAACAAATATGAAAACAATAGGAAAACAAAGCCAAAACCTGGACATTTTAGGCAATTTAGAAATCCTGGCCAGGACATTTCTGGGAGAAAGAGGATTAGGGTCAACCTAAACCCTAGTGTATATTGTACAACTATTCTTGGTTACACCAAGCTTTTCAGAATCATGACTAATCGTTAGCTGACCCTTACCATAACCTGCAGTCAGTATGGTTCAGCTATAATAAGTTTTTATATTCAGACTGGTACTGGTGGAATGGCTGCAGAGTAGCCCAGTACCTGCGTGATTCTCATAGACATAAACAGAGAGAAGTAGCTCCGGCTACAATGTTCTTCTGCAAGATGCAGAGTGCAGCTTTAAGTATTTGGTATATGCTTTTGTCCTCGTCAGCACGTGTTTCAGCTGGAGCAGGAGGAGTATCTGCGAGAGGAACTTCCCTGGAACCGTATTGAGTTCAGCGATAACCAGCCATGCATTTTGCTCATTGAAGGCCAGCTGGGCCTACTTGATCTTCTGGATGAAGAATGTAGAGTAAGGAATCTACATGTGGTAATTCGTGCTGTAGTTCCTCTTATAATGCCTTCAAGGTGTATAACCCAATATCGCTCTGTTCTAGATGCCTAAAGGCTCAGATGAGAACTGGGCTCGAAAGCTTTACGACAAGCATCTGAACCACAGCCCTCACTTTCGTAAACCACGCATGTCCAACTCTGCCTTCATCATTGTGCATTTTGCTGATATGGTCAGAAAACATAAATTCACCAAATAATGGCACCAAACCTTTCAGTGTTTGATATCATTGTTGGCTTTTTGAATTAGGTCCAGTACGAGTGTGACGGCTTTTTAGACAAGAACCGAGACACTGTATTTGAGGAGCCTATCAATATACTGAGAGCTAGTCAGGTATTGTTTGAATAGTTCAAGTCTTGGCTGTTGAAAAGTTTAGCTTTGTACTCACCCTGCCTCCTCACGACTGCTTGTACCCTTCACAGTCAGAACTAGTTGCCGAGCTGTTTCAGAAGGAGTCAGCAGGTGGATCCCTCCCCAACTCCTCTCTTGCAAACGGAAGCCTACGTTCAGGGAAGAGAGCTCAACGAGAGCACAAATTAACTGTGGGCTTTCAGGTGAGCTGCTTCTCCTAGTTCCTGCCTAAAGAAAACTCTGGATTAACCAGTCATGCTCAAGTCCATCTAATGCTGCCTGCACAATAGACGATTTTCAAATCCTAAACCATTTTAAAACCATGGGAGACCATAGCCTTATAATCCTCTGAACACACACACAGGACCAGGGGTGCCCAAACTCAGTCCTGGAGGTCCGATGTCCTGCAGAGTTTAGGTACAACCCCAATTAGACACAACTGAACCAGCTAATCAAGCTCTTACTAGGCATACTAGAAACTTCCCAGTAGGTGTGTCCAAAGGACACAGCCCCTCCAGGATTTAGTTTGGGCACCCCTGCACTAGACGATGCAACCAGACCGCACACTTGTCGATTGTAGGAACAATTTCATAGTGACATGAGATCTCACGAAGACTCACAAGATCAAACGTGACAAGAGAAGAAAAACAAATGGAGAAAAACAAAATGTTTGATATTTATGATTTGAGTTCAATTGAGACTCAATCGGGACGTCTCAATCGGGAGCAGTTAAACACCACACGAAAATAATAAAAAATAATAATAATTTGCGACAAGCCTCAAATCTAAAATTGTCTATTGTGCAGGCAGCATTATGGTACTCTTTGACTCTTAGATTCCTACCTTTTCTTACATATTCTGTCTTTGTGTGTCTAGTTTCGTCAATCCCTGCAACTTTTAATGGACACCTTGAACAGCACCACACCGCATTATGTCCGCTGCATAAAGTCCAATGACCTTAAAAAGCCATTTCTGTAAGAGAATAAATAAAATGTAATTTATGTTCATGTATATTTGAGTTTGAATAACCTTCTCTCATCTCTCTGTATAAGATTTGATCCCAAGCGAGCAGTGCAGCAATTGCGAGCATGTGGAGTCTTGGAGACCATCCGAATTAGTGCCGCAGGCTACCCCTCCAGGCAAGTACTCTTCTATAGGTCTCTCAATTCAGTTCCCTCTTCCATCCCTGACTCCCTCATCTTTACTTCAGGTGGACATACGAGGAATTCTACACTCGTTATCAGGTGCTGCTACGTGGTTCTGTTTCTAAAGATGATGTGCGCTGTTCCTGCCAGAGTGCCCTTCCTGATCTCATCCCTGATCCAGAGCAGTACTGCTTTGGCAAGACCAAGGTCTTCTTCCGGGCGGGACAGGTTGCAGTACTGGAGAAGCTGAGAGGGGATCGGTTACACGCAGCAGGAGTTTTGATCCAAAGCTGGGTGAGAGGATGGCTGCAGCATAGGCATTATCAACGGCTCCGGTGGGCCACATTCATCCTGCAGCGGTACATCAGAGGAACCCTGGCCCGAAGGTGGGTTAAAGTGTTGCCTAGAGGGCAATCTATGTGCTGTATGCTGTTTAGGTCCTATTCTGGTTGAGTAGTTTTTTCTAATGGGTGTTTTTGTATAATTGCATATAATGTTCCCTAACCATTAGGTTGGCGTGGAGCCTCCGTTACACACGTGCTGCTTTAATCATCCAGAAAACATACCGCATGCTGGCTGTGCGACAGCTTTATCTCACCATTAGAGAGGCCACCATCAAAATCCAGGCCTTCATCAGAGGCACTCAGGCTCGTCGGATTTATAGACAGGTAAAGTGCTACCTGTGTGTCTGGGTATAGTTACAAAAATGCAAATAAAGTTACAGGTACATTTCCCAGAATGTTTGACCATACACCTAAATCCTGAAGAAAAGAAAAAAAAGTCAAAGATTTCCTTGATTCTAGTCTTTTGGTTTACTTTGCAATCTTGAAGTTCTAAAGGCCACCAGTTCTAAAATGTACAATGTACAAATGTAAATGTACAAAAACTCAAACTATCAGGCAAAGCAGTTGATGTGCATGTTTTCTGAGGACTATAAGGTCTATGCTAAAAGTCTTTGTTCAGTTGCACTTTCCCTTTTCCCATCATCCACTCGGGCATAAATTATTAATATGGTTCACCTTCTGCCAGTGTTGTGTATATTGTTTTGTCATGTTCATTAACTGTGTGTTGTCAGAATAAGTTTATTTCACTTTCAAAATTATAATATTTTTACCCTTGTCAAGTGTTTGAGTCTGTAGGATTTTGTGGTCCATGTGTTGTTTTCAGTAGCATAAGAAGAATTTGCTCTCAGGATGTACATTTGTCATAGAATACAATAGCTCAAGTTAACTATTTAACATAAGGGCACAATCTGCTAGACTTTAAGCTTAAAAAATCCCCTTCAAATGAATCTTAACATGTATTTGATAGAACAGTGGACATTTTTGGTTATGGCAGCTTGACATTTTACCTTTACATTCAGTAAATTAGTTGTTTAGAGAGTGCATATGTATGAACGTTGTTGTCTAATGTAAACATTATTACTTTACCGTGCACTTTGTTTTATAACTGTCTCTCTCTAGATGCTGACAGAGCGGGCGGTGGTGTTCTTGCAGGCGCGGGTGAGAGGCTGGCTGGCCCGGTGCAGTTTCAGACGCATCAGAGCTGCAGTGGTGCTCCTGCAGTGCTGCGCGCGCAGGCGAGCGGCGCGGAAAGAGCTGTTGCGCCTGCGTGCTGAGGCTCGATCCGTGGAGAAATACAGAGAACTCAATAAAGGCATGGAAGTCAAACTCATGCAGCTGCAGCGCCGAGCCGACCAACAGGTGAAAGCATCGCTGTTTAGTTGGAATGTTCACAATATTTATTTTTACCACAGTTTTACTATGTTCGTACCCTGGTTAAACTATTTTAAACCATATGGTCAATCTATGGTTGCCATGGTTTAACTATGTTTTTGTGGTTATATTAGTACTAAAACCATGGTTAATTTTCCTAAGAGAACCCACCCACCCCCAAAATGTATTAACTTATTTATTTAATCTTATTTAAACTACTTGTCACGATGTAAGTAATGTTCAGTGTAGGGAAAAGTTACTTTTAAAAGTAATGCATTACAATATTGTGTTACTCCCTTAAACCAAATGGCTCTTTCACACCAAAAGTGAAATGAATAAGCCTCAGGCTGAAGGAAATATAAATTCACAAAGATTCACAAACCACAAAGAATTGTGCTGTATGGTTTGTGCTGTTTATTAGTATGGTTGAATTGGATTATGAAAATTAACCATGGTTTTACTACAAATATAACCAAAAAACCATGGTTACTATAGTTTAACCATGGTAACCACAAATTAACCATGGTTTTGCTATATTAACCGTAGTTTAACCATGGTATTTTTAGTAAATCTGTGGTTATACAAATGGTATTCAACACGCCAAAAAACCATGGGTTACTACAGTTTTACTATAATAAAACCATGGTTATTTTTCGTAAGGGAAGGTCAGTATCAAAGACACTGGTTAAGGACAAGGATAAGGTGATTTTTACTTACCTACTTACCATTACTTGTAATGGATTACCTCCAACACTGGCAATATTTGAATTGTTAAATAGTGTTGTATATTGTGAATCATCTGTGCTTTCTCCTCTCAGGCGAGAGAGAGTTCGTCTCTGAGGGAGACTCTTCAGTCCGAGCGAGAAGCTCACAGCTGTGAGCTGGAACAGCTGCGGTCCAGCCTCCTCAAACTCCAGATCCAGCTGCAGGAGAACGCAGATACTGCTCCTTCACTCACAGACAAACAGGAGGAGGACAGGAGGAGAGCTGAGGAGAAAGCCGCTCAAGAGATCCTCCAGCTTACACAGGTGTGACATATTAAATATGGCTAACATCAGCTACTTTATTTTCCTTAACTTTCTTTTCTTGCAAGGCAGCTGGTTCTGTTGACACATGCTAGTTTTGTTTGTATACTCCCTGTTTACTCTAGGAAATCCAAGCTCTCCGAGTTGAGAGAGGTTCTTTGGAGAAAGAGAGGGATGATCTGGCCATTCGTTTACAAGATCAGGAAAAAGCTCTGGAGGGTGAATCGTGTGTCTGCCACAGTGTCAATTTTCACCATCTCAACTCGTGTATTGTTTAATAAATGAATGAGATGGCCGACTAAGACTAATTTGAATGGATTTAAAGGCACACAATAAATACGAAGACACTAATGAAAGTGTTTGCGGGTCTGTATGTTTCAGAGAAGCGTCAACAGACTGCGGATCATGCGGATGCATCAGTGCGAGCAGAGCTGGAAGAGGAGAGGAGGAGATACCAGAGTTTACTGAGAGAGTTCACAAGACTGGAGCAAAGATACGACAACCTGAGGGATATGAGCGTATTTACATCCAATGAGGTGCATCTGTACTGAAAATGATCTTTCAAGACAACATTTCCATATCACATATCCCCCTCAGATTTGGAATGCAACATCCAAAAAGAGTTGTATTTGATTACAAAATATGAATACACAAGTATTTAATAGTTATATTGTTAGTATTAATATACATGTGAATATATGTGGGTGTTCAGCGGTCACGTGGACACAGACGAACAGATTCGGCTGTGTCTTTGGAGCCTCCTTCGCCCGTCACCACACCGTTCTCCAGCTCGCCCGTCTTCCCTTCACCCGAGGAGGTCCGGAGGATCAGCGTGACGTCGCCCACCGACAGGAGACCCTGGAGGGATGAGCAACCTCTGGTTAGTGTTTCAATCCGAACTAGACATGTGTCTCTCACCGCATGCTAAATAAAAATGCTTACCTGCAGAACATTCTGATGGAGGACATGAGCGTTGCGAAGGACACCGCTGAAAGAATGAAGGGGGAGGATCTCAGATACGCTTACGACGCTGTACGGGTGGCCAACAAGTCAGTTTCTTTCCGCTCACCTCACGTGCATCAGATTGATACTCTGGAATTCATAAATGACTTATATTACATGCATCACATTGTACGTTTTCAGGTTCCTAGAGAGGCAGCTGTTGTCTCAAAGAGTGCAGTGGGAGCAGGAGATATCAGATCTCAGGATCAAACTCCAGCAGGCTCAAGACAGGGATACACCTGGAGATCCTGAGATAAATGTACCTGCTCCATTTGAGCTTACCATTTATTGATCTTTCTATTTTGTTACTTTGTCATTTTTGCTTCTTTCTGTGTGTTTACGAAGGACCTAACAGAGCTGGTGGTGGTTCGAGAGCAGGAATGCGTCCGGTTGCGACGGGAACTCAAGGAACTGAAACACACCGTGAGCCTCAGGAGAATCCTGTCTTATGCAGGTCGGTGTAGGTCCAAAACATATTTGGATGCCTATAATACACTCTTAAAAAATGAAAGGTGATGCCATAGAGGAACCAGTTTTGGTTCCCAAAAGAACCTTTCAGTGAACACTTCTTAAAAGAGCCATTTTTAAATTTGTGTGAAGAACTTTCCATTATAAGGATTGTTCTTTTGGAATGGGAAGGTTCTATAGATGGTAAAGGTCTTCATGGAGCTATAGATGGCAATAAAGAACTTTATTTTTAAGATTGTATCATAGGATTTTTGAAAGAAGTCTCTTATGCTCACCAAAGCTGCATTGATTTGAAAATACAGTAAAAAATAGTAATGCTGTGAAATATTATTACAGTTTAAAATAACTGTTCTTTTTCAATGTATGTAAAAATGTAATTTATTCCTGTAATGGAAAGCTGTATTTTCAGCATCATTACTCCAGTCTTCAGTGTCACATGATCTTTCAGAAATCACTCTGATTTGCTGCTCAAGACACATTTCATTTTATTATTAATGATAAAATCAGTTTTGCTGCTTGGTATTTCTGTGGATCCCATTATAATTTTTTCCCCACAGAATTTAAAGGAAGCTCAAAAGGAAAAACATTTATTAGAAATAGAAATATCATTATAAGCGTCTTTGCTGTCACTTTTGATCAATTGAATGTTTCCTTGCTTAATAAATGTATATATATATTTTTTCTTTAAAAACAAACAGAATGTTTGAACTTTAAAATATATGAACGCCATTACAGTTTATAATGAAATAAATCAGTGTTTTTGTATTTTAACGAAAAGTAGCACATTCTCAAGCAAAACATTTCAGAAAAAGAAGTTAGTTATAAGTTTCAAATCATGATACATTCGCTATAATGTTGAAATTTTGTTGATGAATGTTGTATTTAATGCTCAGGTGTGGCCGTAGTTGCGTCCCAGGACCCCCCTCAGAAGAGCCAGATGCTCACAGGACTGCTGGAGTGCAGGAAGAAAGATGAGAGCAAGCTGATCAAACACCTCATAACAGGTCAGCACCACACGACACTTGGTGTTCAGTTTTGAGACTGTAATTCATGCGGACTGAGAGGACTGAATGTTTCTCTGCTGCAGATGTGAGGGTGGAAGGTGTCTTGTCTTTGCCCCCTGGACTGGTGGCTCGGGTTCTGTTTCTGTGTGTACGGCAGGCGGACTGCAGCGGCGATCAGACGCGGGTGAAGGGGTTCCTCAGCCCTGCTGTGAGCGCCATTAAAACAGCCCTGAAGGTGAATGACTAACATTGCTCTTTTGTTGATTTTGATTGCTTCCATTGGCCTCATTTGGATAAAAGCGTCTGCTAAATGACTAAATGTAGATGTACATTTATTCTCAAAAATGGTAATTACAGTAACAAATTGAAAGTGTATGAAGCCAGTTTTAAAGGATTTAATCTAAAGGGTTAGTTCACCCCAAAAAAATAATTAATGACACAAATAATTAATGTTGTTCCAAACCCGTAAGACCTTTGTTCATCTTCAGAACACAAATTAAGATATTTCTGATGAAATCCGAGAGCTTTCTTACTCTACATAGACAGCAATACAACTGCAATTTTTTCATCAAAATTTTCATCAAAATATCTTAATTTGTGTTCTGAAGATGAACAAAGGTTTTGGAACGACATGAGGGTGAGTTACTAATGACAGAACTTTCATTTTTGGGTGAACTATCCCTTTAAAAACAGAAATATAAAGCTTATAAATGAACATTAATTCTCATAGTTACAATTTGTATTATTTCAGCTGTGTAGCTGATTTAATCATGTTTTTAAAATCTATAATTATTCACCTTATTGTTAATGAGTTACCTTATAGGTTAAGTTGTAAAATTAAAGAGATAGTTCACCCAAAAATGAAAATTAACCCATAATTTACTCATCCTCAAGCCTTCCAAAGTCTATATGACTTTCTTCTTTCACACGAAACTAATCAGAGTTATATTAAAAAATGTCCTGTCTCTTCCAAGTTTTATAATGGCAGTGAATAGGGGTTAAGACTTTGAAGCCCAAGAAAGTGCATACATCCATTATAAAAAGTGCTCCACACGAATCAAGGGGGTTAATAAAGCCTTTCTGAAGTAAAGTGAATCATTTGAATAAGAATTTTCTTTTCTTTTGAAACTTTATAAACCGTAATCTCTAGCTTCCTAAATATTTAAATATGCATGTTTTTCATACGCAAAATCACTTCACTTCAGAAGGCCTTTATTAACCCCTGGAACCGTATGGAGTATACTTTATGATGGATGGATGCACTTTTTTTGGACTTTAAAATCTCAACACCGCCATTATAAATCTTGAAAGAGCCAGGACATTTGTAATATAAATCTGATTGTATTTATCTGAAAGAATGAAGTCATTAAGAGGTAGGATAGCTTGTGGGTGAGTAAATCATGGGCTAATTTTAATTTTTTGGGTGAATTATTCCTTTAAGAATGCGTAAAGGCCAGAGCAAATTTTAATCTGCATCTGGGAAAGATGTTTGATGTGTATAGAGTAGATGTTAAGACATGATTGTTTTGTGATTCATGTTGTAGAAACACGGCAGTGATCTGGACATGACGGCTGTGTGGCTGAAGAACGCTTACCTGCTCAAAGACCTGCTCCACCAGCACTCACAGGTCACACATCTGAACGCCAGCTCTTACTTTATTTCTCATGCAGAAATGACTTGAGATTGAAATATGCTTCTTCTCCTGCAGGACGTGAGGGGCTCAGAGGAGCTGGTTCCTCTGGTGACGGACGTGCAGGACTCTGTCCGGGCGCTCAGTGATCTGTGTATTCAGGCCTATCAGCAGCTGCTGTCCATCTCCGAGAGTCGCCTGCAACCCATCATCGGTACAGTAATACAGACACAAAGACCTCTTACACAGCTGCCAGTGATATATATATATATATATGTGTGTGTGTGTGTGTTTTATTCTTTTATTCTGTAAACATGTTGACATTTCTGCTAAATTGTAAATAAAAATGTTGTCATTTAGAGCATGAAAAAAAATGACAAGTTAATATTCATTTTTAGACAACACAATACCAGTGTTTTAACCACAATAACCCTGATTTCTTTCATGAAAATATTTGTTATTTTGACCATTTGTCATTTTCTGCAAACAAACAAACAATGAAACAAAAAGCTCAAAATGATTCATTCAATACGTTGTAATACGTTGTAATACAATCATTGTAATATGATATATTTGAACATAAACTTTACATTTAATTTAATAACTTTCATTATTAATGTATATATACATATACAATATAACCTGTGTGTATGTAATTGACTATGTGAACATAATTTTAATATACATAAGCAAACACATGCACATACATTTTTTTATACTTTTATACAAATTTTAATACATTGCTAAATATTTCATTATATTTAGATGTGTATAATAGAATAAGTTACATATATACATTTTTGTCATTTATTTATGTCATTTATTATTTATTGTAATTTATATATTTTTATTTTTATAATCATATTAAATGTAAAATTATTTACACACGTGTGCGTGTGTGTGTGTATATATATATATATATATATATATGAATTTATATTTATATAAATATTACGTATATGCTTGTGTACCCTTCTCTTAACTTTAGTCCCAGCGATGCTTGAAAGTGAGACTATCCCTGGTCTGGCTGGATCCTCAGTGAAGCTGAGTGGTGGTCGTAAGCGCGCGGGATCTGACCCCCGACCTCCAGCAAGTACGGAGGGAGCGACTATGTCAGCGGTCCTGAGAGAGCTGTCAGCGCTGCACACAGCCCTGTCCCGTCAGGATCTGCCCTCGGCCCTGCAGGAGCAGGCCTTCCATCAGCTCATGTACCTGCTGGCCGCCTCCACCCTCAACAGCCTGCTGCTGCGCAAGGACATGTGCTGCTGGAACCGTGGCCTGCAGATCAGGTCAGAACTGCTCTCGCTTCGGTTACTGACACATCTGCTCCAGCGCCTTCAACTGAATAGTTATATCTGTGTATTTTAGGTATAATGTGAGTCTACTGGAGGAGTGGCTGCGCAGTCGTTCGCTGCAGACAGGGGGCGCTGTGACCGCGCTGGAGCCGCTCATACAGGCGGCACAGCTCCTTCAGATGAGCAAGAAGACTGAAGCTGATGGACAAGCCATGGTCCAAGCCTGCAATGAACTGTCCAACCAGCAGGTGGCGTACCTGTCGTAACAGTTACATGTCAGGCAAAAGCAAATCTTTTTTTTTTTTTATTATTATTATTAGAAACAAAAATCTTTTTTTTGATTATAAAAATTTTGTATATAATTTAATGTATGAATTTAATTATATTGAATATAATTATATTTGTATGCTAGAATATTTATTTTTTATAGCCTTGGTAAACCTTAGTTTATAATAAATATTAAATCATTTATAACCGTTGTTATAATATATTTAAAGACATATATAAAATAATACAATATTCACAGCTTGTAGAAAAATACAATTTCATTTATTTACAAGTAATTTATTTTAAATATACATATTTATAAATGTACTTCCTGTAATCATCAAATTAAATATAATATAAATGAAATTATATATAAATTGTGTATATATAATTTATAGGTAAATGTATTAACAAATTATTTTTTTATGTGTTTATGTGTACACTACACTAAAATTATATATAACATTATATAAATTGTATGTGTGTGTGTGTGTGTGTGTGTGTGTGTGTATATAAAATTTAATATGTATGAACTCAATAATATTTAATGTAATTGGATACTAGAGAAATGTTTTTCTTGATAAGCCTTAGTTTATAACATATATAATTTATAACTTTCATTATATTTGTACACATATATAATGTAATGTAAAATATACTTAACTTACATGAAAATACAATATACAAATATAAAAAAATATTTACAAAGCACGATCCTTTATCCTAAATTAATTTACTTTAAATACACACATTTGTAACTTTATTTTCTATAACAAAATATAAATAACAAATAGAATCATAAATAATTCCACTTTACTTATCCTTTATCCTAATTTAGTTTAAATATACACTCTGTAATTTTATTTTCTGTTAACATTATTATAATTATATAATATAGATAGAGAATTATATATAATTTGTGTATATATAATTTATTATGTAAATATTTTATAGTTAAATTATTTTAAATATTACACACACAAACACACATATATATATATATATATATACAGGAGTGTGTATGCGCATTTATATATACAAAATTAAATTTCAGTTTTAATTTAAATACATATATGCTAAATTATATATACACACATTTTTATGTTGGCATGCTAACTGTATTTGCATTTTAAACGTGTTGCAGGTGGTGAAGATTTTAAGCCTCTATACACCTCAGAGTGACCTTGAGGAGAGAGTGACGCTCAATTTCATCCGGATAGTGCAGGTAAGGGCAAAAGCATTCAATCCTAAAACAACATGAGAGCAGTGTTTGGTCCAGCAGTGACAGTGGTTTCCCAGGGGCTGCTGAAGGGGCGTTCTGAGGGGCAACCTCCACAGCTCCTGATGGACGTCAGACGCGTATTCCCCGTCACGTTCCCTTATCTGCCTCCACCGCAAGCCAGTGCCACCCAGCTGGAGATCCCCGAGTCCCTCAAGATCTCCTTCCTGCGCAGAGTCTGAATGTGGCTGTGTCTATGCCTCCTGAAATGCATTGCCTTTGTTGCCTTACAACATCACCTTAAAATGTTATCTGGGCATTTTGTGTATGGCATGCTAATTTTAGGCACATTTTAAATGTAGAATCACGTTCCAAGAATTTCTCCCTCCTTTAAGAACACCCATTTGAAATGGACAGATTTTAAACGTACATGTCAAGCTAAATAAAATAAAATTCTGCCTTGATGAACCTTCAGTATATATATATTTTTAAATATAATTAGTCATTTAAAAAGTATATATATCTATATATAAAATATAAACTGTATTTAACAGACAACAACAACAACCAAAAAAAATCCATTACACGTTGCATTTTTTTAACCATTTATTGGAAGTAGAAACAAACCAAGGCTGGCACCTGTTTTACCTCCATCCCCGATAAGAACGATCATATTTAGAAAAACGGAAATTAGAAACATCTTTGTATAAAAAAATCTCTCATGCTAATAACTCTGTACCACCACACATCAGTAATACATATTTATATATTCACAAGCCTTCCAAAAATAGAAAATAATACCCAAAATAAATTACAAATCAAGACAACAGTTGAATATCACATCAAAGATGCATGCTGGCACAAAGAAGAATCTTTCCCAACATGCACTGCTTCTTATTTACAGGTAAGGAGTCACTGTTTGGGTGCATGTCGAGTTACTGGGATCCGTGTGCACTTGTGTCTGCGTGTGCTTTGTCTCATTCTACATGCTCACGACTGTATCCTGTAATATTATTATTCACAGACAGCAACACGCAGCTTTAATATCTGAAATCCTACCATCCAAATGAAAGCAGATTCTATTTTCCACTCTGCAGTCAATTCAACATTCATTAACGCCATTTCCTGCGGCAGAACCCTAGCGTTCAATATCACAACACTGAACATGAAAGGATTCAGACTGAAAAACAAAACAACAGGGAAGTTTGCAGCTGCGGTTCGCGCAGAGCGTTCGCGACGTAAACAATCCAAGGCTGTTGATCACTTATAACTCCTAGAACAGATGCATAGACTATTTTCAGAGACATAATAGAGTGAAATTGCTGTAGCGCAAGGTGCTTCATTGTTAACTTTTTAACGAGCGACTCTATCTACATAACTTCACCTCAGATTTTTGCAAGTAGATCCATTGCACGGTTTAGCGTAGGGAATAAATGGATATATAGTGTTTAACCCACATTATAAAGCATATCTCTTGTGCTTTTCTGATATGATGGATGGTTTGGCAGTAAAATGGCAGGATTCATCAGCGCTTACTATGAAACTCTATAGGAGCGATTCTCAATGGCTGTGATTCACTGAGAATCTAGTGAGTGGGGAAAACGTCCCATTTTGCGTGGAATGGTTTGAAACGGTATGACATATAAACGTGACGTTATAAAGTGAAATTTCACTGAAACAGGCAGCTCTGGTGTCTCTAACACAAGCAGTGTTTGTCAATCTATACATCGTGGTATATAAACCGTAGTGCCTAATCATGCCACTGACAAGCACTGGATGAACCACACGGGCACTCGTACTCAGATCGGAAAACACACAAAAGACAGGACAGAGGTGGCCCTGTGATTGAATCTAGATGTGCAAAGCATCTAAGTACCATAAGTACAATAAGTAGAATTTGTAGGATTTCCTGCGAGTGGCGCCCCCTTAAAAATAATTTCATACATTTTCTTACGGCTGGAAAAAGCAACCACTCTGCTTTCAGAGGTGTGTTTGGTTGTAGGTCTGTTTTTCGTCACTTACTTGTGCTTCTAAATGATTGCATAACATTAAAGTCTGACCCATAAGGGGTTTTGGTCCCAATAAGGGCTGAACTGGACAAAGTGGACAAACGGGACCCTGACATTAAGGTACCCTTCAAAGGGTGCAGGAATGATTGACAAAAGGTTTACATGCCTTAATCTGTTTTTTTTTTTCACAGATGCATTAAAAAAAATCTGAATATAAATATAGATTTAATATAACTACTATAATATAGTATATAATATATACTTTATTAGGTACACCTTGCTAGTACCGGTTTGGCCCCACTTTTGCCTTCAGAACTGCTTGAATTCTTCGTGGCATTGATTTAACAAGGTGTTGGAAACATTCTTCAGAGATTTTGGTCTATATGGACATGATAGCATCACACAGTTGCTGCAGATTTGTCGGCTGACATCCATGATGTGAATCTCCCGTTCCAGCACATCCCAAAGCTGCTCTACTGGATTGAGATCTGGTGACTGTGGAGGAAGTGATGTCATCATTGTCATGTTCAAGAAACCAGTCTGAGATGATTTGAGCTTTGTGACATGGTGCATTATCCTGCTGGAAGTAGCCATCAGAAGATGGGTACACTGTAGTCATAAAGGAATGGAAATGGTCAGAAACAATACTCAGGTAGTCTGTGGCATTTAAACAATGCTCAGTTGGTACTAAGGGGCCCAAAGTGTGCCAAGAAAATACCCCCCACACCATTACACCTGCACCAGCTTGAACCGCTGAGACAAGGCAGGATGCTTTCATGTTCTTTACGCCAAATTCTGACTCTACCATCTGAATGTCGCAGCAGAAATCAAGACTCATCAGATGTTTTTCCAATCTTCTATTGTCCAATTTTGGTGAGCCTGTGTGAATTGTAGCCTCTGTTTCCTGTTCTTAGCTGACAGGAGCGGCTCCTGGTGTAGTCTTCTGCTGCTGTAGTCCATCTGCTTCAGGGTTCGATGTGTTGTTCGTTAAGAGATTGTATTCGTCATACTCTGGTTGTAACGAGTGGTTATTTGAGTTACTGTTGCCTTTCTATCATCTCTAACCAGTCGGCCCATTCTCCTCTGACCTCTGACATCAACAAGGCATTTTCATCCACATAACTGCTGCTCACTGGATATTTTCTCTTTTTTGGAACATGTGCCATGTTATCGGCTGATTAGCAATTTGTGTTACCAAGCAATTGAACAGGTGTACCTAATAAAGTGTCCGGTGAGTGTGTGTATGTATATATATATATATATAAATGTTTTTCGGAATAAATCGATAAATATGTGTTGTACCTTCTGGCAGGTTTTTGTCTTGAAATATGAAAAATCAAAGACATCACAAACATCAAGTATTTAAGAGATACAATATCCTGTGCTTGTTAAACAAGCCCTTCCTGGCAATTCTAATGGCAGTGCACTGAATACAAATATATAACTGCTTTGAGACGTAAACTATTGGTCATTAAAGTGAAGAACCAAGATAAATAGGTCTTGTGTATTTTTTTTTTCTATGTGCTAGTGCAACAACTGAACATCAGGGGGCAGTGTTTACACCAAAGTTATCACGCCTCACTAGCTTCTTCCTGGTCTTAGCTCCGCCCCTCCTCAGCAGAGCGCTGGTCGGATTTAAGCTTGACGAATTCTTTCGCGACGTCGTCGTTGTTGCGCTGGGACAGGATTCGTAGTACGGTCAGGCCGGTTTCGTCCATGTGAATGCGTTTACCTAGCGGTAACCAGCATGCTACGCTACCCCGCGGTGCTACGTCCTTCAGCTGCAGTACTGCCATGCCAACGGTGCGGTCCTCTCGTGCAAAGCAGTAGTCTTTCACGCACACCTGCAGCTCGTAGCACTCCGGACCCACTTCGTTACTCAGTGTGCTTTGAAAAAGAAGCAGGATTAGGTTTTATTCAGGAAATGTTGCATAAAATGTGGTATGCAGAAACTAAAATGCAAGTGCATGTCACTCACAATGTAAAGGTCTCATTGTATTTGGGAGCCCAGCTGTTGTTCTTGGACTTGGTGGCATACTTTCTTTTCTTATCACTGAGATGGGGGCCAATGATGTAGACCTCCACGAAGGGCCGGAAAATTCCAGAAGTCTGCCACCGTAGGTCATTCGCAGCCACCACTAAGAGAAAATTACATCGAGTTGTTCAATTTTATTAAACTTCCCTTGACTTGCATCCCATTACGCTGCAGAAATGAAGCTACCTGAGAGACCATTTGGGGTTCCTTAGACCACCATTCTATAAAAACCATCCATTCTCAGAAGAAAATGCAAAAACACGGTACATTTAGAGGTACAAAAGCTTGTCACTGGGACAGTACCCCCAATAAGCTTCAAACCAGAACCTTAAGAGTACATATTATGACCTTATATTTAGAGGGAGATAAGATCTCCAAGCTTGCTCCTGAGGAGCTACTATCCTGCAGACTTCAGTTCCAACCTTGCTTCAATTAATAATTAACCCTGAATACCTTAATTAGCTGATGCAGGTGTGTGTGTGTATATATATATATATATATATATATATATATATATATATATATATATATATAAGAATGAATTATAATAAATGTACATTGTCTATATCCCTACATCGGCCCAGATGAATGGACCTTGTGGCGCGGCCCACTTGAGTCAAACATTCAAATTAATTTAGCATGCTCTGGCTCACTGCAGCAGTTCAAAAGTATTTGTCAATATCAAAATGTTTGAAACGGCCAATGAAATCAAAGGCGGCGGGATTTAATGTTCATGGAGCTGAGCTGTGCACCACTTGAAAGTGAGCTGACGAGGTAAGATGTAAGTAGCTAAACATGATGATACAATTCAGCAATATTTGTCAACTGTTTACAATAAAAAAAAATTGATAAACGATAATTTTTTTAGGGATGCAAACTATTGGCCTTTTCAAATTTCTTAATCTAATTTACATTATTCCTCACAATATAAGATAAGAGTGAATATTTGTAAATGTCTGTCCAGACTTTCTTCTGTTATTTCACGTCTGAGAAAATGTGTACAAAATATCAAATCTGAAGACTTTCGCTTTCAAGTGCCATGATTAGGAAAGTGATATGTAGGCCTGATAACCTAATAAAAATATAATTTGCTATTTAGATCACATGCGTTATTTTATATACACCCTGACAATCAAATGTTTGAAATAAGACTTTTTCTTTATTTATTTATTCATTTATTTATTAAAAGAAGGCTGAATTTATTTGTTAAAAATTATTTGTGATCAGTTATTACTAATGGTTCTTGCTATTATCAATACTGAAAGTATTTGTATTTCAGGATTATATGATGAATACAAAGTTACAGAACAGCATTCATAAAATAACTTCATTTTTTATCAATTTAATGAAACCTTGTTGAATAAAACTTAATTTTATATATTTTTAAACTTACCCCAGACTGAATAGTCTAAAAATGTATCACATTTTCCAACCAGCACAACTGTTTTTAATTATCATTGATAATTATCAGAAATGTTTCTTAAACAGCGAATTAGTATATTCAAATGATTTCTGAAGGACAAATAGAAAGTCACCATAATAACAGTCCACATTCTGCACTACATCCCAAGACTTCTAGAGCAGAACAGAGCATTGGTGTCATGTGGACTTATGTTATGGGAGGCATTTACCTTTAGTGATATTAAATTGTCCCTGAGATGTGTAAAAATTATTCACAATTATTTACTATTTGTCATATACACCAGGAAAGACCAATTATAATGTAAGAAGTATGCCAGTTATTCATTATTGTTAATGATAAGAATTTCAATTTCACCCTTTGAGAAAGCCAAGTTCTGCAACGAACTTACAAAATGGAACCCGTAAGTAAATGCAAGAACTCTACAGAATGTCAACGAGTCGTCCCATGTTGGAAAGGTTTTGAGGCACTTAACAAGGCCTCCTAGAGGTTTTCCAGAATGTGTCTCCAGTGTGGTGGTCTAAGGAACCAAAGTAGAGCCTTGCAGACATTTTCTTTTTTATATTATAACATTCTTCCCATTACACTGCAAACCATTTGTGGTTATTAAGATCAGCAAACTTGAAGAATCATTGGGGAACCTCTAGGAGGACCACCCTTTAAATTCTCGAAAGAACTTACAAAATGGAACCCATAAGAACATCACTGTCCAATTGCCATTGGTTTTCTAGAGGGTTCTGCCAGTGTTCCATTCTGAGGAACCCTCATGTACCTTTTCATTTTCACATTCCCCCTGCAAAAATTAAGCTACCAAGATTGGCACACAAAGAGAACCTCTAAACCCAGGGTTCTCAACTATGGCCCTTCAGGTCCACTTTCCTGCAGAGTTCAGCTCCAATCCTAATCAAACACACCTGAACAAATTAATCAAGGTCTTCAGGACCGCTAGAGTGTTTCAGGAAGCTGAGTCTCAGGTTAGGTTAGAACTTATCTCTGCAGCAAAGAGTTGAGACATTTTTGAAAAAGGTTCTCAAAAGAACTTACAAGATGTAACCTGAAGATTCTTAGAAGAACCTTAAAGACATCCGGGTTTTAAAGTCATTGAGGCTTCTTCAAAAGAACTCCACCAGTGAGTTTTACCCAACCTGATGCAATTACTTTGTTCAAAATTTACACTCAAGGAGGAATGCAAACAACAGGCTTCAGTTGCACATCAAGAAACAATACGTACCCTTCACTGTGACTTTGTGCTCTCCAGTATTTGGATGAGTGAAGATCTCCACATGGATAGACACCTCTCCAACTGCATCATCAACACCAGTACCTGCAGACAAGACGAGACAAGTCAAGACTCCACAGCTGTCTGACAGGTTACTTTGCATCGGTATGGCTCAAAGGAACTTCTAATAACTTCCTCTATGAATTCAGTTACCGCAGAGTCATACAGAGGCAATGCATGCTTTAAACTGATTGGATGACAAAAACGTTTAAACAGTAATGGTGTTGAACCTGGCTTGAGAGATCATTAATAATATGAAGAGATTTTCAAGGTGGTCTTCTATGTTGGAACACTTCTTAAATACAAATTCAGAGCATATTATTGTATCGATTGAGTTAAAATGTGAATTTCATTTTGCACAGAATTTTGACAGCCGCTAATTTCCACAAGGGCTGATATGCACCATTCAAAAAGCAGTGAGATGAACAAATTTGACTTTACTTAATTGGGGTGATACATTAACGAACTTAAAAAAATCGTATAGCACTGCACAGGATGCAAATAAGCTCTGAAAATGACTGAACAAGTGATCCTTGCAACACATCTCTAATCTGAATTTGTGAGGCTTGTTCAGGCACAAAATTGGGAACACTTTATTCCGCTATCCGTGTACATTGCTAACAGCTTTTTACAGCTAACAAAAAATAGCAAGTTAGCAAACTCATGTCTACATAAACTGTCAACAATCTGCCATGACCTGAAATAATCAATGAAATTAGCTCACAGTACACAGACAACCGAAATAAAGTACTGCCTCACAGGATTCTCTTGCAGCAAAGTGTTTACGATACAAAGAGAAGTGTGTTTCCTCAGATTAGCATGAGTGTACCATCTGTGGTCACACTTCATTTCTGGTGTTTCATGAAGGGTTTATAACCATGATGGGGAGGGGGAGTGCAGTCCTGTTGGTCCAGTCATTCATAGGAAGGAGAAGACAAGGAGAACTTCTGATATTGTCTTTCACTTGGTTTTAAATGCAAGCAGGTACATGCGGAAAACCACATCCATTCCCACACATCTCCATTCATTCACACTCATGGAAAGTGCTGAGTTCTTTGTCCTAAAGTACGGATGATACTCACAAACAAATCTTATGCATTTATGAATTTAAGTTCTTTTTTTTTTTTTTTACATCTTTGATTAATGATGCCTCCAATGAAGTCACATAGCTGAATGTGAATTAAATGGCTAGACCTTTCCACAGAATCTAGGTCAGCTGCAATCAAATAACAATAATAAAAAAAATAGATTCCTTCCTTTCGGCATCTGTTATATGTGTGCGCTTGTCAGAGAAACAGGCTGATAATGCAGAACCATTTGTGCAAGCAGGGATTTGAAAAAGCTTGAACTAACGGTAATGCTGACGCTGTCGACGTAGCGTTTTATGATTACTTCTAACCAAAGAGCATCTGGGTAAATGTCACGAAACCCATCAAGAAATGTCCAGGTCATATTTCACCACAAAAGTCAACAAAACAATAATAAAGTGAGTAAAATAATATATATTTGTGACCCTGGACCTTAAGTAGCTGGGGTGTATTTGTAGCAATAGCCAAAAATGCATTGTATGGGTGAAAATGATCGATTAATCTTTTTTATGCCAAAAATCTTTGGGACATTACTGAAAGATCCATGAAGATATTTTGTCAATTTCCTACTGTAAATATATAAAAACTTAATTTTTGATTAGTAATATGCATTGCTAAGAACGTCTTTTGCACAACTTTAAAGGTGATTTTCTCAATTTTTTGATTTGTTGCCCCCTCATATTTCAGATTTTCAAATGTAGTATTGTAAAGTTGTATCTCGGCTTAAAAAAAAAAAAAAAAAAAAAAAAAATATATATATATATATATATGTATATATATATATATATATATATATATATATATATATATATATATAAATATATAAAAAAAATTATAATTGAGCAAAACAAATATATTTCTAATATTATTTATATATTATTTAGAATATATATGTTATTCATTTGAATATTTTTTGTTCATAACATAACAGTTTTATCCTCAAAGTATGACACAGACTTACTTCCATTCATTAAAACCTTATGTCTCTGAAAATAAAACATCTTTAACCTAATAATCAAATCAAGTAAAATAGACTCGAGCATCTCAAACCTCACTGACCTACACTGACAGAAAGCTCATCACCTGACCTCAGGAACAAACTCTGATTGGCTGAGGGAGGGTTGTCTTGTTAGACTGAGCCTAAGGGAGGGAAACCACGTTGCGAGGGAAGATCGCACTGAGCAGCAGAACAGACCCTGCATGCGGGCAAGCTGAGTCAGTCGAAATTAACATCTACATTAGACGATGTGGTTCAGCGCTCGGAAAGTCACATTTCGTCATGGTCTCTCACTCGCGGCTCGTCATCCGCAGTGCACACATGCACCTCTCACACTGCAGAAGTGTGTGCATTCCTCATTCACTGCCATTCAAAACACACTTCATCCTGGTGTAGCGTCAAGATACATTTCAGACCAATGTATGTGAACATACAGCATGTTCTTCCCAGGTACTCATACATGCAAGGCCCTTTCTGGGGAAACATTTGGGTGGTTGTGGGGCATGCGATTGGCCCGTTGGAATGGGAGGTGCATGATCTGATTTGGGTGGATCACTGATTGGTTCTTTGTCATCAGGAGCACCGGGCCCCACATGAACGTACCCTTCTCTGGGTACACGTCTTCACTATGGGTGAACCTTACCCCCTTCCCTCCATGAACTGGTGAAAAAGAAGGAGGACGCAGAAAAATACAGAGAGAAATTGAGAGCACATAGTGAATGGGATTTGAGAGATGGAAAGAAAGACAGACAAAAAAGAAAGAAAGAACACACAAACTTGCTTTCATATGTGTTTAAATACTTAAATGAAGCAGTGACATTTACCCTAATTACATTTTAAAGGATTATCTATTAAAATGACTCTGCCAGGGGCATCTCAATCTAAAGTGTGTCAGGATTCCCAAAGTGTGTGAGGGAGAGAAGGATAGATGGAGACCAGATTAAGCTAAATAAATAAATAAATATGGAAAAGCTATTTATTTTTAAAGTAAAGAAAACTATATTTTTAAATAATAATTGATATGTTACATATTTAATTATATATAGTCTTATACTGATAAATAGAAAAATGCAACAACAACAAAAAAAAGTCATTATTTTTGTTTTCTTTGCACACAAAATGTATTCTCGTAGCTTCATAAAATTACGGTTGAACCACTGTTGTCACATGAACTATTTTAACAATGTTCTTACTGTCTTTCTGGGTCTCGAACGTTGTAGCTGCATTGCTGTCTAAGCAGGGTCAGAAAGCTCTCGGATTTCATCAAAAATATCGAATTTTGTGTTACGAAGATGAACAAAAAACTTACAGGTTTGAAATGACATAAGGGTTAGTAATTAATGACAGAATTTTCATTTTTGGGTGAACTATCCCTTTAACTGCAAACAATACATTTGGCCTGATGTTCTGCCAAGGTTGAGAATAGGTGTTTGGAACAAGTAATTGATATTTAAATACAGAGAGATGTCTGGAAGAGCCTTGCCTTGTGTATTCTGGGACTGAACAAAGGTCTTGATGAGTTTGTCAGTGGCCTGAGTGTAGAGGGACAGGGCGTAGTGCAGAGACTGCAGATCTGGACTTTTCTCCAGGAACGTCTTCTTCAGCCCCACACCTCCAGCATGGAAGTATTGCTAGGAAACCACAAAACAGGAGAAATTCGGGATGGTCGTGATGCTCAAACAAACAAGAGCAATGCTGTGATAGCACTAGAAAAGCTACGGTTGATTAATTTCATGCTTAATCCCTGGAAACAACCTACGTATGGCTTACCGTATTTTTCGGACTATAAGTAGCACCTGAGTATAAGTCGCATCAGTCCAAAAATATGTCATGATGAGGACAAAAACATATCAGTCGCACTGGACTATAAGTCCCATTCATTTAGAACCAAGAACCAAGAGAAAACATTACCGTCTAACAGCCGCGAGAGGGATCTTAGAGCAGGAGCACTTTGGAGCAGCATAGAGCGCCCTCTCGCGGCTGTAGACGGTAATGTTTTCTCTTGGTTTATGTCAAATTAATTTTAATAAATAGGTCGCACCTGACTATAAGTCGCAGGACCAGCCAAACTATGAAAAAAAGTGGGACTTATATTCCGGAAATAATAATAATAATATGGCTACGTAATACTTATTAAACTGGGATAGAAGGACATTTTTTACATTAAAAAAAATCTAGAATATATTCTCCTCTACATCTCAAGGTACAAAGACAATCCACCGAATGTGGTAAAGGGCAAAAGATTGACTGGAGTGTAAATTGAATATTACAAGGAAGGATAGTGCTATACGTAGTGCAAATTAAACACGTTTATGTAACAGAATGAAAAAAATTTTAACAGAAAGAAATTCATATTCTAGTGTAGAAGAAGGAAACTATTAGAAAAAAGCCACATTTACACTATATTTAACAACCCACTATTGCGTTGTCACAAACCAGTGGACACAGTCTTTACATTGACATTCAGCTCTTTACCCACCTTTATAGTATCCAGTGCTAACTCAATCACTGCACACTGTTTAGGGGACAGTGCCTTTGCCTCTTCACGAACCATGTGCTCCTACAAAAAGGACAACATTTTATAAGAACAAAACACAACGATGATCTTTTTACAATTAAAATTGTTGAGTCAGGTTCATTTAACCCTGAGTTAAATTAGTCCTGGGTTATCTTATGCCACACTTACTTTAAAAATGAAGAGAAATGTGAAAACCTTCATACCTTCAACTTGGAGAGCTGACCGAGTTCCTTAGCTGCATTGAATATAAGTTGAGTGCCCTGGAGGAAGAAGAAGAAAAGAAAAGAAAAAAAAGGAGGAAGTGAGAAAAACAAAAAGACAATTAGTCAGGTCACCAAGTTCAGCAAGGTTGTAGACAGAAATGCCACGTCACAGAGGTCAGAAACAGACAGTTTTAAACGTCAGACACACACTCGCACAATCCCAGCGTGCCCCGCCACCCCCAAACACGCTTGCACACAGCCACGCATCGACACTTTACTGTTTGTGCAACATGAGACGGTAAACTAGCTACATACAGAAGACAGAGACAAGAGTTGAAAGGTTTAGGTAGGTCCACAGCCCGAACAACACCACTCTGGTGATATATCTAGTATCTACGATTGGCCGATACTCTAATTTTTGGATATATCACTAAGTGAATGAGGCTTGTGCACCTTATTATGCCATTATAACATTATTTAAATGTGTACAATGCAGTCCTTCTTGGAAAATTAAACCGTTAGTGTACAGAAATAGTACTGTATTTCTGACATTGCAAAAAGAAACAGTCGTTTAGACCAGCATGGACATCGAAGTCTAAAGCGACTATCATGCATGCATTATTTAACCTGGGATGTCCGAGCACCTGTAATAAACTATGTGAGGATTTGAACGGGCACATAGGTGTGAGTCTATAGGGAAACCCACAACTGCACTGAAAACAAGGGGTAAAAAAAAAAACACTGCTTCCACCAGTTTGTTTCAACAGAGGGACCCAAGTCACACAAAGAAGACATGAGAGAGAGAGAGAGAGAGAGAGACAGGACACATTAAGCTAAATGGGGATTCAGTCCTTACATCACTGTGACAAGCAAGCTTCACCCTGCCCTGTGAAGAAAGGGAAGGTGTGATTAATTTGAGAATTGGACTTGGCGCTCTTTAAAAGGCTGCCCATTATTCAGTAACCATCAGACTAAAAGGCCAATCGCATAATTTCAGTTAGAGGCAAATTATGAAAAAATATATATATATATATTATTAAAAACATGTTTTCAGTTTGTTGTTAAATAAACAGCTCACCCAAAAAAAATAAAAATTCTGCCATTATTTACACACTCTCATTTCGATTTGTACTTGATTAATCGTTTAACCTTGTGTGGAACACAAAAGTAGAGGCTTTACAGAATGTTCACGCTGCTCTTATCTATGTAATGAAAGTGAATAAGGCCCTGGAGCCACAAATATTATATTTAAAAAATGATAATAATAATAAAAAGTGCCATAAATAGTTTGCTTGGACTGAGGAAAAAAAGTATGTATGTATATATATATATATATATATATATATATATATATATATATATATATATATATATATATATATATATATATATATATATATATATATAATTCACTACATAAAGAAACTGATTTAAATAAAATATTGACATTTATTTACTATTTATTTAGTAACAATACAGTGCCTGACCCTGTATAATACTATAGGGAGTAGAAAAAAATCTGTAATATAATAGAAACTAAATATTTTACAATATTACAGTATTAACTTCAAACACTTTAAACTGGTTCTTTATATTCTCTTGTGAAAGGATGGTAATATTTTGGTCCGTGATTTAAAAAAAAGATTGAAATCCCATTGCTTAATTGATGTTGAAACCGATGCAGTGCAGTTTTGGTGAGCCATATTTGAATATACATTAATGATATTTTAAAGCTACGGCAGATGAAAAGAATTTCTATATGGATATGACGACAGACTTTAGATTTTTGGATGAACTATCTCTTTAAAGTCGTTTAAATCCATTCTCTTAATTAATATTTAATTCAGATTTTTGTGTTCTGTGTAATCTAAGGGACTAACTAAACTAGTCAAATATGAAAACTATGAAATCTTTCAAAGCAATTCTAGAAAAAAAAGATATGAAAACATCTTCAAATGGAAGCTAATGGATTGTAACATCACATAAAAAGGCAGAGCAAAAAACAAACAATATGTGCACCGTAAAATGGCAACACAGTTTTTTACAAACAACAAATTAATAGACTACATTGTTAAAAGATTGTTAAAAGAACATTTCTCGAGCCTGAGAATAGGGGGGAAAAGTAAAAATAATGTCCCAGAAAACACATCAGTATGAGACCTCGGGGTTCCATCAGGCCAATCTTGGTACAACAACACGCAAAAACCGATTGACAGAATAATGTCTGCAGAGACTAAAAAAATAGAGGCTCGGGAGTTGAGGTGAAGATCAGACGCAAGCAACAACCCACAGAGGAGAGGTTTCAAACAGGTGACAGAGAAGGGGAGGGTGGACCACCTGAAACCAGTTAACATCACCCAGATATTAGACCCACCACGGCCACTAGACTGGTAGCGAAAGAGCCTCATTTCCAGGAGAATGAGTAGAGGAAGGTGTTGGCAGTCAGACGTGGGGCGGACATAAGATTGGAAGTTTTGCTGGGCCTTGTCCAAGTCAATTAGGAAATGCACCATGCTACAGCCACCTCAGGTATACAGACCACTGAGGTGACCAGGGAAGGAGAGGAAATGGATGAAGAAGAGAAGAAAGAGACAGCGGGAGAAGGAGAGAAAGACAGACGAATGAGGATGCATTGGACAAGAGGAAGGGACTTGGCAGCCACACAGAGCAGAAGGAGGTGGTGGAAAGGGGGTCATCCGGCATGGACGGACTGCGGGACACATAGACGCACAGACAAGAGTGCTCTGGTACTTACTATCATCTGTGGAGGTGGAGCGGGGGGAGAGCGAGAATGTAATAACCAGAGAGAAGGGTCAGTGAAGCTACAAAGAGCCCCACATCAAATCAAAAGAAGCATTAACATTCATTCTACAGGACTGGCTTCAGGCCTGATACGATATTACAAGGTCCCAAGGTCTGTGCTTGGCTGAGGGACTAAAACAAGCCCATTGTGGATGAATAATTCAGCCAAAAATGAAAAATCTCTACCTCGTTGCATTCCAAACCTGTGTGATGTTCTTTCATCCATAAAACACAAAAATATAAATTTTGTTGAATGTTCAAGCTGCTCTTTTCCATACAGTGAAAGTGGATGTGGACCAGGGGATGTCAAAATGGACATAAACGTAAAGTAACATGAATGTATTCCATACGACTTATGCACTATAATTAAAGACTTCTGAAGCAAATTGAGGAACAGTCGAGAATTAAAATTTGCAGTATTGCATATTCAAAGTCGGTGTTTCCAATGAATAAAAACTTTGTTTAATTCATTTCAGAAAGGCAATGTAGGCTTCAAAACTTCAGAATACCTGGAATAAAGTACATAGGTCATATAGGCCACTTTTATAATATTCTTTTTGGAGCATGAAAGCACCTTCATTGTAAGAAAAAGAGCAGCATGAACATGAACTTCCATAGACGGGGCTGCTCCTGGAAGGCCACTGTCCTGTAGAGTTTAGCGCCAAACCACACACCTGAACCAGCTAATCGAGGTTTTCAGGATTTGCAGAAATGTATTTTCTGGGACAAATGGAGCTTAACTCTGCAGGACGTTGACCCAACAGGACAAAGACTGGACAAAAGTGAATTCATAGATGCAAGAAAGTCAAACTGGTTTGGAACGAGGGTGATTTACATGAGAGGATTTACATTTTGTGTGAATTACTACTTAAATTTTTGGCTTTTAGCAGTAAGCATAACAAATGGTTAACTAAGCCAATAGGGATATGTCTCCGGTTCAAATGTACAGTCGTTGAAAGAACTGATGTGGGTCTCTTTTGTCAAAATAAACAAATACAAACAAAAATACACAGTTATATCAAGACAAATTAAAAGCAGTAAGTTGTCTCTGTTCCTGTAGAAATGCTCTCAAAAGTTAACTAGCATTCAAATATATAGAAATACGCTTGAATAAACTTTTTAGTCAAGATTACAGTACATGAAATGTGCAACTGTGTGACTACAGGACCAGAGAGCAGTCTCGAGAGGTGCTTGAATGATATGGTGCACTCCCAATGTTTTTAGAGAGGAAAGATGATGTCTTTTGTGGTGATTTGATTTTTGGAAAGGGACATGTTTTGTTTGGCATGAGGAGATACATTTCCAGTTGTTCAGAGTCTTCATGATCCATAGCAGAAAACACAATTCTGTAAACAATTTTGGCATTTATATAAAATGATTTCTACATGAGGTACGTCTCAAAAGTCTGCTCTTAATTCAATTCTAAACCGTTCATTACCGTTTGGTCAGTCAAAGGTGGCAGAACAATCGTCTTCTCCATTGTGTTCATCACCAGCTTCCAAAGCTCCTTCAGCACTCGCTTCAACACTGTCTTCTCACAGATCTTGGCAAACAGCGTGAGGCTGATGAGGAAAAGGTTAAGAGTGAAGAGAAGGTGTGAAATTTCCCAGAAAGTGTCTAAATCCATTGATTAGCATCTTACTTGCTGTCAAGGAAGTCCATGATGGGCTGGAGGACATTGTCGGCATCCTGTGCCACGCTGCTGCAAGCACTTGCTGGCACGTTTCCTGTCCCCTTCACCTGGCTAAGTATGTCACCCATCTGTTTGACATTTTCTTCAATGTTTGGTTGGAAACTAGTGGGTGGAGAACAGATGTTACTCCAAGAATAGAACAAAAAATCTACTTCTTCCTGATCCCTTGATACCTCACCTGGTGGCAAAGATCCTTGCAAGGTCATCCAAAACATTGTTGAGCTTCACCTGGAGTTCTTTCAAGATGTCGCTAGCTTCAACGTTCAACTGTAAGGCACAAAAATCAAAGGTTAAGATCAAAAGGTCAAGATCAGCAGAACTTGACCAGGTTCTCAGAAGGTTGTAGGTCTTTGCTCAAGAAGCAAACCTAGGCTTTGCTAAGTCATAATATTGGGATATTTGTGGTTCACTTACATCTTTGCCACCCATGGCCTCAAACATCTTCTCAAGCTGTACCCTGAGCTGCTGGATATTATTGATGAGGATGCATGGCTGTGGGAAGCAAAAACACTTTGTTAAAATGCATGAAATTCAACACAAGACTAACTCAAACCATCAAAAAGCTGCAGAGCATATTCTACCCATTTCAGATCAACATACCTTGACAGCGCCATCCTTTGCATTCTAAAATCAATGAAAAAGAGAACACAAACCAAATGAGATAAATTCCGGATATAAGCAACTATTTCAAAAATATAAACCTGATTCCAAAGGGATTTTTAGACTATTACCACTTTCTCCTTGGTGCAGTGGTTTGGAAAATCTCTTGAGATAATATCCGCATAGGACAGCAGAACATTGCTAATGGTCTGTGGGGTAAAGAGAGCATGTTAAAACAAGTCTAATGAAAATGCTAACTATTTCACAGATTGACCATGAAGGTCAATATTAATTTTGCTAAGCTAACATTTCTTCATATGATCCATACTGATCATGCTAACAGAAATCTGCAACCAAAGCTCCCGACCAAAATCTAAGCTAAGCACTTGACATTTACTCACCGATCAAATGTTTTAGTAATTGACAAGCGATATTCTTAAAAGACAGACATAAACTGTCACATTGTGCACTTGGCTAAAACGAACAGATTTACAAAATATGTTAATGGAATGATGACACGGAACCTTGGCAAATCTCTTCATGTAGTGTCCCACGATCTGTGGGTCTGGACACTCCAGCTTCTTAATGATCTCGAAGCTCTGATTAAGCTGCGAGAAGACGTCCACTACCGAACAGGAGAAGAGAGCGTGCTCTGAAGTTTGCTGATACTGGAGGAAAGAAAGTGTTGGATGTGCAAGTCAGAAAAAGGTTTAGAATAGAAAGCACGAGAGACCGCACAAGCAATTTGGGGCCAGACGTCAGGCGTGAGCTCTTTCGTCTGGAAATAATTGGGTCGAGGTGAGACTGTGGCAGGTTCCCAAAGGGGGCTCGGTGAAAGTAATGAACTAAAGAGTGTTCTTATTGGTTCAGGAACATGCTGAGGTGCTCCAGAGGGCACTCATTCATCAAATTTTGACATGTCTGGCTGGGGGCATGAGGTCTGTTGTTACTGTAACTTATTACAGCTGCTCAGCTAAATGGTAAGTATAGCTTTACAGTAAATTTCCAGTTTTGCTTTCAAATTTTCTTAGAGATTCTAGAAATTACTTTTACTAGTATTAAAGCAATAGTCAAACTATATGTAAAAATGAAGTGTTACCAATAAACTAAAGTGTTATCAGTTTCAATAAGACATGTAAAGATATGTTTTTAACTTACTCAATGGTCTTTTAAATATTGAATATAATAATAATAACTAGATCTGTACATTTTCGGAAGAAAATGAGAGAGGTGCTTGCGATGGCAAAACATGGCACTGTGCAGTTACTAGGGTCTTTTTTATCATGTTTTAGTAGTGCTGTCCAGGGCCGTATTAAGAAAGTGTGGTGCCCCTGGGCACTATACATCAAAAGCCCAAATTGTAGCTAAACGTCTAGCGTCCTTGTCCTTCTTTAACTTTCTTTTTGCAAAACCACTCAATAAACGTCTGTCCATTTTGATTCATTTTCTGTAGCCCTTAAAAAAATGACACATTTGCGCGTACTTGTTGTGGACCAACTCAACTCTGACAGATTGGGGACGGAAGGGACGGACTGATAGTGGTCATGTAATCTTCATTTATTTATAATTTATTATTATTGTATTATTATTGTTAAGTTAGTGTTCATAAACGAGTTATGTATGATCTTTCAATAATTTCAAGTTAATAATAAAACAATTTACGAAAATTATTTTTAAAGCTTGTGTCATGTGGTGCCCCCCTAGTTGTTGTGAATGGTTGGTGCCCCTGGGCACTGGCCCAAGTGCCCTTATGGACAATCCGGCTCTGGTGCTGTCAAACGATTAATTGCGATTAATCACATCCAAAATAAAAGTTTTTGTTTATGTAATATATGTATGTGTGCTGTGTTTATTTATTATATATATAGAAATATACACACATACAGTATTTAGGAAATATTTACATGTATATACATTTATATATTTATATTTTAATAATTTTTTTTTTAAATAAAATATAAAATATTTTTCTTAAAGAGTAACTAAACCCTAAACCAACTTTTT
This sequence comes from Carassius carassius, assembly GCF_963082965.1. Lineage (NCBI taxonomy): Eukaryota > Metazoa > Chordata > Actinopteri > Cypriniformes > Cyprinidae > Carassius > Carassius carassius. The sequence goes on along the minus strand of NC_081770.1, from coordinate 21,247,753 downwards.
TTAGTTAATGATCTGTAAGAATGGGGCTTTATTAGTGCTGTTCATTGATTCGAGTAACTTTTTTGACATTTGAGTATAAAGTGTTTTAATTCTACAATATATGGTGTAAAAACTTGTGAGTGCTGCCCTCTTCAGGTTGAACGGTGGCTACTGCAGTTGATTTTTCCTATTGGATGTTGCAGTGGCAAGTGACGTAAGCGGTGGCAGGTGACGTAAGCGGTTTCCAGCTCACCACGCCCCTTGATACGAGCTACCACGCCCTTGGCAGTATAAAAACATCAAAATCACTGTAGTGAGTCAGGAGCTGGAATTGCGAGTATTGGTAATGACCAGGATTGACTAATATAGCATCTATTTAGCATAGCAATTATATAGTTATTTAGATTAGCTAGCGTAAGTTAGCGTAGATTTATCTGTATTTAGTACAGTGGTCAGGATGGTACGGAGGTGTGTTGCTGGTTGCTACAGCACTGCTGGACTGCATAGTTTACCAGCAGACTTTAAAATTAAGTGCCAGTGGTTGCATGTATTTGGCCTGGAAGACCGCAAGTTCCCGCCTAGAGCTCGAGTGTGCAAACTGCGTTTTACACGGGATTGCTTCTCCAACGCAATGGAGGTGGAAATGGGCTTCTCCACACAGCTCGCGCTGAAAAGCGACGCGGTGCGGGAGGTAAGACCGCAGTTTGAGCCAGCGGCTCGAATTGATATGAACAGACACCTCGACACCCTCCACTTCAGGTAAAAGTGGGGGAGAAAAGTCCTCTACTTCAAATGATCGCTCTGTTGCAAAGCTACTTGCGTCATTACAGTCACTCTCCATTTTAGCGTCTCTGACAGCAGCTGTCAATCAATCCGTCACTGCGAGTCTCAGGATCACGCCGCACTCGCTCAGCCCCGCCCTCGGTTCATCCCCTCTACCTCCGCTGTGATCTGCCCACTTTTCAGCATTTTACAAATATTGTCAGTGGGTGGAGTCAGGCTCTGAGCAGGGGTTTAGTTACACTTTAAATATATACATGCATGTGTTTGTATATATATATATATATATATATATATATATATATATATATACACACATAATAAATATACACAGTACACACTTATATATTATGTAAAGAAAAACTTTTATTTCGGATGCGATTAATCGCGATTAATCATTTGAAAGCACTAATGATTAGTTTGGATTTTTAGCATGTTTAACTAATCGCTATTCAATAATACATTGAAGGTGCCTGATGAAGACCTGAAGGTCGAAATGTTGCTTGATTAAATTCCCCTGGAGCAGTAGTCTTCAGTGTGCAGACTTCACTTCTTTATTTAACTAATCGCTATTACCATACAGCTATTCACTGCTAGCAGGTGTAGCATGCTGAAGTCCTGTGTGGAAACATGAATCAAGTGAGCCAAGCCCCATGTCTATACGATGCTCTGATGCAGAGATATAGTTCTTGCAAAATGGTTGCTAGGGTACTCTGTTTGGTGATACTCTGCAAATGGTGATACTTCAAAGGCTGATTGCCATTATGAATAAGCCATAAACCAACCCCCATGCCTCAGCAACATTCATATTTAGATTGCTAGGTTGCTCAGCAATGGTTATAAGGGCATGGAAAACAGTTGTGCTCAGTTCCTTCGCCATAGTATGTCTATGGGGCAACTTTGGGGGGGCTCTTGCGCCCAGTGGGTACAACTTACACTGCGAGGTATGTTCTTACACAGTTTGCCAGCCTCTTCGAACATAGCGACCCAGGATGTTTCTACAGAATTCGTACTCAGCGATACAACCCGTCATATAAACTATGATAAATATTGCATTGAATGGCCTTGAAGATAAGGAACCAAAAGGTAAGAGATATAAATCTCACCCCATCTTTCTTGTCACGCTCCAGGGCTCCGTGCAAAAAGTCTCGAGACACCTCCTCATTCTCATCCAACCACTGGATGACAAATGGCTCAAACCACCTGCAGAGTAACATCATATCTAAAGGTCTATTATCCATCATACCATGGTCACAGTGTCATTTTGAGTGTGCATGACTCGGATAATACGCGTGCGAGATGAGAAACGTTGGGAGTCACTCACGTGGGATATTCAGGCACCCGGCTCTTGAAGAAAGGCAGGTCTTTGCAGTATTCATTGTAAAGCCACTTTACTTTGAAGTGCAGGTTCATGTAATCAGCACTCTTGCACAGGCGGTTCTTTTCATGCTCTGAAAGCCAGGAGGTGAAGACAAAAGCCCTTCATGAAACAGTTCCAGATATAACAGCACATAATACATCTATGCAGAGTGGAGATCCCCTACTGAATCAGCAGATGAGAAGAACTCCACCACATGTCGACTTTTCACCAAGCGTGAAATTTAAGTGGCTATAAGTGAGAAATCCTGCCACGCTTGTGTTCCTAACTAAAAATCTAACCAAGAAGCAAACTTTTTTTATTTCATCTCATTAGTCAGTCAAGTTATGAGCATTACAGACCTACAGCTGAAACTTTTTAAGGAGGATCTTGAGCCTAAAACTAGTCTACGAAACTAAGAATCAATTGATACAAAGGCTAGATAGATCAAGAAAAGCTTCTTAGCTTCGACTCACCTTCCATTGCATACTTCATATCTTGGGCAAACAGGTTCCACATAACCTCTGCGCTGATCTTTCCAACATTGAGCTCCTGCGGAAACCTGTGTGGACCAAAATACATAATATTAAGACCCTCAAAAGGTTTATGAATGTACATTTTGTGCAATAAAATGGTGCCGGACTCACTGGTTAAGACAGGGGGTGTAGGAGTTCTTGTCCTCTTCAATAATTGAAACAATGAGGGTGATTAGCTTAGACCAGAAGTCTAGATTCTTGATACTTGGACCTTGTTCCTCTGGAGGAACCTCACCTTTTTTGTTCTGCACAAAAGGAATTCATTTTGAAATGATAGCTTGAAGCATGTTATGGCTTTTCATAATCTGCCAACCTCTGGAAGAAATTACCCCACTAAGGCGCACAGCAGGAATGTCTTATTTCAGCCAGCAAACAAACAAACAAAAATATGCCAACCACTCCAGGGGAACACGATATATAACAAACCTGCAAAGCTTTGCAGCAAAATATAGTAAGTAGCCCAGGGTTAGATGTTTAATTCAACAGGAAGCGTGTTTAATATTTATGAGGGAAGCCTGTAACATCTTCAAAGCAGCATAAACAAAAGCAGCAAGATGAACTGCTCTGATAAAATGACTTGGATGCTCCCATGGCAAAGAGCTTTGGGGCTGAACAGGGTCTCTGGTCCAGGAAGTGTCGACTTACCGGGTCTGTTTGGTATTCTCGACTATACAGCTCGTGGCAGTTGTTGAAAATGTATTCATAGGTAGAGTTGAGGCAAGCCTTCACACAGTCCTTCACTACCTGGCTGGCACGAGGAGGACTCTGGAGCTCTTGGACCTGGAGAAAAAAGTTAATGGTCCATTCAGATGGATAAATTGGTCGATATGAATGATTGCATAGAAAACCGTATGCAAAATGAGGTGGTCTAAAAAGAGAAAGAATCATTCAGAAATTATAGAAAAAACTAAAACTGTAGTACAACACCATGTGGAAAATAAAACTGCAAAAGAATATGAAAAAAAAAAGAAAAAAAAATTACACAAAAAAAGAAAATTTTATTAAAATGACAACTGTAGAAAAATAATAAAAAGAAAAACGCAAAGCAAAGAAAACTGTAGGAAAATGGTACGAAACAAGAAAATATTCCAAAAAAAGAAAAAAGAAAATCACACAGAAAGGAAACTAATAAAACTATATAAAAAATTGTTGTGGATTCCCAACTAACCTTCATCCTGAAGAATGTGATACTGGTTAGTAGGTCCACAGTAGACTTGAGGTCCTGCAGTCTCTCTGGACTGCTAGCTGGGAAATTATTCTAAACACACACAAGAAAGGGTGTCTCTTTGTCATCAATACTCATTTCTTCCTCAGATATTTCAGACATTTCAATACAACTTAAAGGTTCAGGTTGTAGGACCTGCCTCTAGAGGGCGCATTACCAATCAATAACAATCGCGTGGTTTGATGACTCTAAGAGGGAGCGTGGAATAATTTGTTGTCTTCTACTCAACCGCTGACGGCCATCAATCAGACGGAAAGATAAATCATGGATTCAACGCGAGTTCAACGATTTGCGCGAGTAGATTACATACAAAGTCAATGAAAAGACGCGATCAGACTATGGTTCAGATGCGTCCTCGCTCGGGTCTAGAGACGCAATGCCCCACATTTGGCGTGTATGCCCCATAATACTAATCTTGTTGATCGTTATAATAGCATACGTTTTCTGTAAAGATACTAATCAAAACAACTCACCTGTCGAGTAAAACAAGCGAGATCGGCATCTCTTTCTAGTTGAAGTTTGTCGTGAAGCTACTTCCGCATTTGTCAACGACACTGTTGTCGTCATGTGGTTTCTATGTCTCATGATTTTCTCATGATTTACAAGTAGTTGAAAACATTATAGATATTGTTAGTAATCAGCTGGACAAAATATATAACACTAGCCTAGTGGTTTTTGGATATTTTACTGCAAATATCTTACAAATTGTACCTTTAAAGCTTTTATATGAAATCACATCAAACATCTGATTTGTCTGATTCAATGAACCCACCTGCAGGTGAACACCACACTAACCATTTACCTTTAGTTAAGAAAGATCCTTTATTCAGAAACAAGAAAAGGTGTGACTACTCAAGGAAACTCCAAAAAGTCACAATACCCTGTACATAGAGAGGTCAATCCTCAGGGAGTTGTGAAGCTGGTCCAGAAGCTTGACAAATCGTTCTTTCTACAAAGAACAAACACGAAACCATCCCAAATTATCAGTACAAACACTTCAATGCTGAAATCTTCCTTTTCGGTATGGCTGGATGAAGCACTCACCCCAAAGTTGGAGGCAGCGAAACGGTCAGAGGCAGACACATTGTTGGTGGCCTGGGTTGTGTGAGCGTAGTAAGCGTTGATGTTGGCCAGTAGGGTGCTCATGACCGCAGGCACTCCAGGACACATGTACTTTGATGACAAACAGGCGAAATGTCTAGAAAGAACAAAAAGTACATAAGCAAACAGCTAAAATGTCAATGGCAAAACTTTTAGAAGAAAAGATTCATACGTCATGGCTTGATAAATGGACTCCACTCCGTAACGCATGGCAAACTCATCTACGATTTCTTGAGGCGTCTCTTCAAAGTAAACCTTCCATGCATCATCACCCTTGGCATCTGGAATCTTCACCACCCCATTATTCTGGATGTCCGTTAGATAGTGGAAAAGGTTCTATGGAGAGATGGAAAGAGGATCAATTCGCTAAGGACTAATTTGATACTATGGACTTAAGCTTGGTAATAAGAAAATGTAGGTGGAAAATGAGAATGACTAATATGATCATGAAAGCATCAGACTGACCTCGTGCAAGCAAGTGTACTGAACGTGGTATGGAGCTACAGTTTCCTCTCCTTTGATCTCCACACTGATGTGCATACGAATGGCTCCAGATACAGCAGACTTGTCTGTACGCTTGTCTGAAAGGAAGCAAAATGAGGTTGGTACACCATAAAAAAAAGAAAGTGGCACAAAAACCATAAAGCTGAAAGAAAATTAAGCAGAAAGCATCTGAAAAAGAAAACCATGAAGAACAATAAAGAAAAAAATATATAAAATATAGTCAGAAAGTTATAAAAAAATGAAAATTATATGGAAATCGGTGAAATAAAAGGAAACTATACTGAAAAGAAAATCATACAAAAATTGTATGCAAAAATGAAAACTGTCCAAAAACACACACACACACACACACACACACACACAAATCATGCATAAAATGCATGAAAAATTTAATTGTAAGAAAAATAAATTGTAAGAAAAATAAAATTGTACAAAAATTGTAATAAAAAAAACAATAATTCATAATAATTAGGCAAACAAAATCATTTGAAAATCATATGGAGAAAAAGGTATATTTTGAAGTCAAATGACCCAGTGTTGATTTTAGAAGTTCTAGAAAAATGTAAAGTAAAATGTGTAACTTCCATTTTTTTTTAATGCAGTAAAATTTTCAAGTGTCTTTTCCGCAAGGTAGTGTCATGCAATGCCAATTTTACAAGGCTGCTACAGTATGTTAGCAAGTAAGTGAGTCAAACTGAGCAAACAAATCATGCCATTCACTTTGATGGGCCGTTTACACTACAACGTTTTCAGCAAAAAACAGTAAACTTTATAAGCAGTTTGTCTGTTCGTTTACACGACAATGGCGTTTTTGGGTATAATGACAAATATTTTGGAAATTGGGTTTCAAAGTGCAAGTTTTTGAAAACGTCACGTGTGTGCGTAGTATGTTAGGTATGTAGACATGTGCAGTACGTGTCGATTTTAAAGGCAAGTGCAAACAAACATGTGAAATGGTGGAGTACATGGCACTGTTGTTGCTGCTCAAGAGTTTGCTAACGCTTCTTCAGCAAAGTGTGGATTTACTTCACCAATATTACAACCAACAGCAGAAACGCATCATATACATCATATAATCGTCAATTCCCTACAGGTACTGTTTACTAACAAGGTGACGGCGCCAACTACTGGCCTGGCAGTTTTTGGCAGATTTCGCAGATAGCTAACTGTTCTGTAATCCTTGGCTTTGCTTCTAAAGGTAATTGGCAAATGGGGTCAAAGTTGAGATTGTCTGATCTTTGAGCATTACACTGCTGTTCGACCTGTGCGCAACATAAATATATAACATTACATTTATGGAATTAATGCTAGGCTGCTCACCCAGGTTGTACCAGACGTCCATTTCTCCACTCAGCGTTCGAACTTCAATGATAGTCTGACCGAGGAAATCGTCAGACTCTCGTTTGAACTTCTGCTTTACTCTGGACTTAATATCGTCATCCTCGTCCCAAACGCGCACTTTGATCCGATCGGAAGAGTTGTGACACTCACTGTTGAGGTGTTTTTGTATCACCATAAGCACTGATCCTCAACAAGTTTGACACATATTAATTGACAAGCCACTTACAAATTGAAGCTCTCGTCCCATACAGGATTGAGGTTGCCGTAGATGGTCTTGGTTCGTTTTTTAGTCTTGCCTACTTGCACCGTAACATAAGGATCACTGGAGCCAGTTTTGTCCTTTGCTTGCAGGCCCTGGGCACATAATACTGATCGGAAAAACAACAGGGTTGATATTAATATTAACCGATATGACACAAACTTGTTCTAGTCAAAGTGGGTCATTACCGGTGATGCTGATCTTGGCTGACCACTTGGACGTCCCGTCCAGGACGCTTTGCTTGACCTGCTTCATATGTGCCACGTGTGTTGCCTTGATGACTCCAAACACATCCTGAATCAGCTCGAATATCTCAGGCTTGTTGCGTTCACGGATCTTCATGCGGTCTTTCAACACCATGATGATGTTCTGCGTGCGATCCTCAGCTCCATGCTTAGAGCTCTTCTCCGCCGCCCCTGTGAAAGACGGATAAGGTTTATTTCAATACTCCTTATATTTACACTTACAGCTGAAAGTTTGGAACAGATGTGGTTTTTTGATGTTTTTGAAAGAAGTCTCTTATTCTCACCATGGCTGCAAGTATTCAATCAATTTAAAATAACAGTTTTCTATGTTAATATATTTAAAAATCGAATGTATTCATATGATGGCAAAGCTGAATTTTCAGCAGCCATTACTCCACTCTTTAGATCCTTCAGAAATACGCTGACTCAAGACATCTATAATATTTCTTCTTATTTTTAATGTTTTCATTGCTTTATTTTTATTGCGAAAACTGTGATAAAATACCAAAAAATAACAAAAAAATAACTAACTTTTTTTTTAAAGATATGAACTTATTCAGCGAGAATGCAATTAAATTGATTAAAATTGACAGTGAACATTTATAATGTTGCAAAAGATTTATATTTCAAATAAAAGTAAAAAAAAAAAAAAATCTGAAAAAAAATATGAATATATGAGTTGCTGGAATGGCTGATGAAAATTAAGCTGTCATCGGAGAAATAAAATACATTTTAAAATATTCTGAAAAGAAAACGTTCTACTGTAGTAATAAGAGTAACAATATTTCACAATAATTCTGTTTTTACTGTATTTATATGCAAATAAAATACGATAAAAAAAAATTATTTTCCCAAACTTTTGACGGATATTTTAATATGACAAAAAATTATAAATAGTTATATATTTTAAAAAAATACAGATAATGTTTTCTATATAAATATATATATATATATAAATCTTAATGATCCCACAATCTGTGAACAATAGTATACAGTATATATATATATATATCAGCATAATTACTCAGTTTTTCCCATTCCGACTTATTAACAAAAAAATATTAATCAGCACAAACTGTTTCCAATATTGATAATATTTTAGAATGATTTCTGAAACTTTTCCCAAACTTTTGAACAGTAGTGTATTTTTTGTATCAAGCATCTTACTCTGTAAACAATCTGCATTAAGCAAATCTTGACACTTCTCGTGACACTTGACCCCACACTCAGTGCAGCGCATGCCCTGTCGAGCGATGCCCCACAGAAGCCCCTCGCACTCGTAGCAGTAGGTGGGGGTGGTGGCCGTCCACACCTCAAAGTTGTGTGGTGTAGTACAGGAAATGGGGTAGATCAAAGCCTGCAGGGACTTCTTATAGACGTGACTCTTCTGCATGGTCATAATAAATCAACAGGTAAATGGAAAACGGTTCTGGAGTGCAAAATATCAATGTCCAGGAAGATAACGGGTCTTGTTGACATACCAATTCTTCATTGTTAAGTGTGCTGGAGGCCATAGCAGAAGTGATACCTGCTTTTCGAGAGTTCTGGACAAGGGACTACAAGAAAAAAAAAATGTAGGTCTCAAAATAAAATTAGGAGAAACTGTATGTATTTGTTGAGTTTGTGGTTGGAACTGAAGAATTTTACCCATGAGTGCTGAAAAAGTGAAACTGTGAATACTTACCATTGCCTGCAGGAGGTTAGGCATTGGAAAAAAGAAATAAAACAAAAACAAAAACATTTTAGAATTTTGCCAAAGGTACTACGACAAGTTTTTAATTCATACATCAACTCAACCAGGGTTGACTAAGTCAAAAAGGTTTTACTTTTTAAAGATCTACTGACTTGGAGAAAAGTATTCATGTAAAGAGGCCACATGAAGAAAGTATTTACATAAAGAGGCCACAAAAAAGTGCTTGTCCAACAAGAATGCATGTGGAAGACTGAAATACACAGAGAGCAGAGAGAGAAAAAGAAAGAGAGGGAGGAGGTACTTTGTCTCTAGTTGAATTGTTTTTGACATGCATTTTCATTCTGCTCAAGTCAGCACTTTGGCGTCTGACTCTTAGAGTCAGTATCGGTGACGGTAAGATGGATTAAAACCGACTAACTGCGGAGCTGTTTAGTGCAGTATGGTAATTTCTCCCTCATCTTCCAGTCTGTAGCGTCAAAGCGAGCTCTGACAGATCTCCAGTGAAGGCTGCCAGGATAAGTACAGCCAGACCTACACAACAGCTGTCAACTAATGAACGTTTTTTTTGGCTCTTGTTACTTTAATCAATACACAACTAACACTCCTGCCAATCTAATGAGAAGCTTCTTCAGAAAGCGTTGTTAACAAGTAAACTCAAAAATGGATTCTGCAGCTTGTCGATGTAGATAATAAACATGCACTAATGCAACACAACTCTTTAGCATTTTGTTAAAACTTAATTTAATTGCAATGCAATAAATTTAGCACTAAATTGTGTTGGCTGTAACCAGATTTAATTACTAGCTACATTTAAATGTGGTTATCATTACATCGTATCTTGCTTGTATTTGAACATGCATTGATGAATTAGGCATGATAAGACCAGAAACATGCATTAGTTAGATCCATTTAGATTTCTTGTTGGCTTTAACATCTATATTGCCTCTATCCATGCGAGAACCAATGATGCATCAGAGGAAAAGTTCAACAAGCTCCCAAAGTAGGTTACAGGCACAAAACAAGGTTAGCAGACAATGAAGTCAGCTCAGGAAAAAATACACAGGCCTAAATGAATGGGACTGTAAAGGAGACATTGAGGCAGTCATGAGGCTGGAGATGCATCAGTCTACAGGGTGAATGGAGCTGAGTCATGCTCTAATGACGTCTAACCCTGTAGCCTTGATTCAAACAGATGTGCTACAGAGGCTTCTGTGAACTACAGACCCTTGACAGACTGCTGCCCAAAATAACCACTCTGATGTGTATGGACGGTGCTTTTGAAGAGTTGGGAAGGTGATATTGGACCCAGCAATGCTTTAGTTGAAAGTTTGACGCACTGAGGCAGATGAGGTTGTGTGACTCACCAGGTCTCGGACGAGAGGAATGGCTTTCCTCTTGCGTAAGTCAGGCATGCTGTCTATGCTGTAAAGAGCACCTCCAGGCCTGCGGATCAAATGTGTAGATGTATTATATATATATATATATATATATATATATATATATATATATATATATATATATATATATATATATATATATATATATATATATATATATATATATATATATATATATATATATATATATATATATATATATATATATATATATATATATATATATATATATATATATATATATATATATATATAATATTGAATGAACTGTAGTAAAAAAATAAAACAATGTCAAGTTGACAAAATATAACATTTAAAAGTATATAAATCACTTGTTGGAAACATTATCCAACAGTAATACCAGCAGGTAAAGTTACAGCGGGAGTCCGCGTCTCTCTGGCCTCCCCTGAACCCATTGAGTTTTAACAGACCCCCTGAAGCGTGCCTTGAGTTTGTTGGGGGGTAAATGAGAATGAATGGTAGAAAGTCATGTGAGAGGAGGCAATGCCTCTACTGCGATATGATTGGATATGACTGGTTATGTTGGACTGTGGATGTTTCATGTGATTAATCCTGCCTTTTGTTTTTCTGTGCATTCCAAATTTGCGGATCAGTCTAAATTAACAATATAATGGTGTTAATTGGAAAGCTAATTTAAAAAGTAAGTAAACAAATCATACACTTACATATAACCTCTTTGTTATGTCAAAGTAAGATTTAAAAAGGCATGAAAACATGATCTGTGGGAGTTTTTAATGAGTAATCAGCTTGAAATTTGAGGTAAATCTCTGTCTTTGACTAATATTAACCAATCTTTTAATGATCATCCGAGAAAAATCTAAATAGATACAAGTTTAAAAATTAAAAAGAGTAACTATATATTGTAAATATATTGTTAAAATGTATACTGCCTTGAGTTATTATTTTGGAATAAATATAAAAAGCTTAAAAACATGAACTGAATTAACATTTGATTTACATTACACATGAAAAAAAAACAATAAGTTAAGTTTCATGTTAAGCATTTTCCTCCAATAGAAAGTTGTTATAACGAAAAAAAGAAAAAGAAAAAAAAAGTGGCTTAATGCATTAAGAAAGTAATATTAAAAGGTCAAAAAAACTCAGTGTACTGATGATGCAAACTATATGCAGGCAAGCAGCCCAGGATATGAACACAAAGTGCATGCATGTTATGTGTTTTCCTTTGATAGAAACCATTATTTAAAAAAGAAAAAAGCTTAATGTGGCTTAATCGTTGAAGACAGTGATACTGTATAAAAAGGCTAAATAAAGTACATTTTATGGGTCTGGCTTCCAGTCTCATACACTTTCAGCAATTTTAAGCTATACAGAACAGTTCATCTTGCTGTTTGATGTTGTGAACCGACACATATGGTGGATAAAACAAAAAATGCACTTTGTTATTTTTCTCATTATTTCCCTACTGTGCATAATGAAGCAGAAGTCTTGCACATTCACAGAGAAACAGGCTTACTTCAACATTGAAAAATAAGGTGGTTAAGTTGGTGATGTTGCTACAGTAGTGAATTTATACCATTCTATCTCTCTCTGCAGCCAAAGTATCCGCTTGCGCTTGAAGCCACTGAGTCACATGATGGCATGACAACAAAACAGCATAGCAGGGGGGGAGCAGCAATGTTTGCATTCGAGATGTAAAAAGAGTGATATATACACACACAGACAAGTCTAATCTTTGTTAAATGTATTAAGCAATGTATTAAGTATAGAGGAGAGAAAAATAACCTAGGGTTTCAATCTAATCGGGCTAGTATTGATCCAATACCAATACAAACGTTGGCATTGATATTATCGATATTAGGATTGATCCGCCCACCCCTAGAGCGTATTTTTCATAGTGATTCATAAAACTTCAGGTACGTCCTAATGTTTAAATGTTTACATAAATTATATATCATCTAAAGCATGAAGTTTGAATTGCTCAGACGCATAGCTGCTCTGAAAAATTTGCTGCAGTCCTTTGGTGACACTCACCCTGCTTGCAAAAAGAGTGACGCAAGTCCTGGAGTCTCGCCTCGAGCCTGGGGACAACAGGGAGTTATAGCAGGGTCAGTGACAGATCTCTACATCTCTCTTTAATCCATCTGCTAAACCATATTTAAAAAATTTTCAATATCCATGCAAACCTCACAATGTAATTTCAATTATATAATTTATAATAAAGAAAAAGACCATTGTCTGTTTTGATGTCAGTTGCAGGACTCTCTCATAATTAGACTGGATTTGCCGGACATCTTTATCTCATCCATCATTATTCTTTCATAACAACTCCATGAGTATCTCAGAGGAAGCAGGCTGCAGCCATCGGTCAGGAATATGTGTTTAATTTGGACCCACACATAGTCACACCCACCTTTCAGACTGCTTGTCCAGCTTCAGTAAAGCAGTGAAGAGCATGACAATCGTCATGGCAATGACAAAAAACTGAAAGAAAAAAAAACACAAAAAAGCAAAAACAAATGGGGTGGAACACAAAGAGGGGATAGGGCATTAAATCTCAAAACAAAGGCTTGTTTTGTAAACATATGTAAAATGTAAACTTAAAAGCAAGTGACAAAAAAGTAACATGACGTGGATAAGACAGGCAAGAAAAAGGACAACAACGCCGGGCAAGACTAACCAAAAACTGACAACCCAATGTTGGCCAACAGAACCAACTGTACGGAGCATAAGCAAGCTGGCAAACTTTGATTGGTTATTGAATTACTATGTACTTGGAGAAAGCTGATCAAACAAATATAGTATCAATGTCAGGCTTCACAAGACCTCATGTACCTCCTGAAGTTGAAGGCGAACCCTGTTGAAGAGTCGCAGCCAGTTGGCTTTGGCCCTTAGTGCAGGGTCCACAGGTGGCTCCAACTTTGGTGTGCTGGGAAAGGATGGACATTTTTTTTTAGATATAACTTGCATTCAGCAAAATGTCATGAAAGGCTACACCTTCTCCAAGGACAAGCTTACCTCTTTGGAGGAGCATCTTTCTTTTCTTGTTCTGCTTCAGGCAGGACCTCAGTAGCAGGGGTAAGCAAAGGTTCCTCAGAAGGAGCTGCCAGCTTGCCTGCAGGTGTTGGGACCTTCTCAGGCTCCAACTCTGAGACTCGTGGTGGGGTCAAGGTATGAGGGACCTTGGCAAAAACACCCTGTGGCTGCTGTGGGGGCGGTGACTTTCGCTTAGGCTCAATGGTCTGGAATGGTGGTTGAGATTGTGGTGGCTGTTGCTGGTGCATGGAAGCCTGTTTCTCCAGTGGTGGACGGCTGGTTGGGGCCTCAGGAGCTAACACTGCAGCAGTGCTGGTTGGGGTAGGGGTGTAAGGTGGCTCCTGCTCTTCACTGAGAGTACCATCCAGTGGGTAAAGGTCTCCATCCTCTTCATACACCATTCCTTCCTCTTCCTCCTCATAGGGATACTCCCTTTCCTCTTGCTCATAGATCTCACCATCCTCTTCATCATATAGTGCACCTTCTTCACCTCCATCTTTGTTATACTCCCCATCATCACTGTAGACGCCATGCGGCTCATCTGGATCCCAACCAGGTGAGTCTTTACCATAGCTAACGGAGGAATGGCAGGAATGGTAGGAGTCATTCTCATCGTAGAACTCTCCGGAACCTCGGAAGCTCTCACCATCCTCTGGGCCAAACTCCTCACTGAGTTGGGAGCTGCCGCGGCTCAGCTCACCCGAGGAGGCATAGCGACTACTGCCGGTGGGGCTGTGGGAGTAAAGAGTTGTTAGTTATAAGTCATTGAAGAAACAAGACTGCTGATATACGGGTTTATGGGCCTTAAAATTGAGGTAAAGAAAGCAGGAACGACCAACCATAAAGGAAAATTATCCTTGTCAGCTGATAGAAGTCTCTCCCTGCTGAAAACAAAAGCTTAAACCTGGCAAATATGGTTTTCTGCTCTTAACTGGTCTCTCAGAAGGCAGGCCAATACACCATCTTAAACCAGCTAAGACAAGCAAACAAATTTAGGGTTGGTTTAACAGTATTCTCTTCAGCAGGGAAAAAGTTTCTGCTTATTTATGGATGTATGCGTGCAGGTAAGGTGGTGAGAGAAAACAAGACAGAATCCTGAGGTTAATTTGAGGGATTCGAAGGAAAAAAACTCACATCAACATACAGACTCAAAAAGAACTGTTTCACAAAAAATGCTAAATGCCAATGGGAAGAGTTGTCCATGGACAGATTCATCCAGGTGGATTTAAGAAAGGACAACACATTGAAAAAACAGAGAGAGAAACACTGAGCTGAAAGAAAAGGGGATACAGCATTTTCCTGTGACACTTTAAACAATGGAAGACTATTTATCTTTGCTGATGAATGAGCCAATTAGGTGTAGAGAGATTGAGAGAATGCAATGAGTAAGAAAAGATGCACTGCCACACACACACACACACACACACATACACACACATTATCGATTATGGGACCTAAGGTTTAGTAATGCATGAAGAATCAGAAGCGAAAGAGATGGGGTGTGTAATAGGCTGTGAGCCAAAAAGCATCTGGCATTCAGACTAGAGGAAATATGAGAGCCACAGGACACACACAGAATTGCACATACAATCACAATTCTGTCAAGCCTTTCCGCCGATTAATCATATATCCTTGTCACCTTTTCTCACTTCCACACACACAAACCCATAAATTCTCAAGACACACACACAGCTTTATTTCCTGTCTTCCACACAACACATTTTGGCTTTCGGAAAGGTTTTGTCCATGAGATGCTGAAAGGGTAAATCAGTGATGTGAACATCCCCTGGTCCTTGTCGTAGCCATCAGCATGGTCCTTTCTGCTGCCCACACACAGCCTAGTGTGTCTAAAGGCTATGTAATTAGCGCACACTAGGCTTTTGGAATTTCAACGTTATTCTCTAACTCTGTCAGGCATATAGCAGGCAAATAACAGACTTCACAAAAAACACCCCCATCTGCAATTGCACCAAATTCCGATTACACAGTACAGAAGTCACAAGAAAAAGCTTCTGAGACGCATGGGTTGGTAACCTAATAACAGGTGACAGGTCATTAACAGGTACACAGTAGTCATAATAGAGGACATAGATACATATACAAAGAGGTATACATAGAGTATATATATCAGTAGACCATGTATGTAAAAGAAGGACTGGTGCGCATGCATGGCAAGCATAGCGAGGACCACAGGACCAGACAAGTCCAATTCCACGACATCATCACAGCGGGACGGAATCACAGGCTGGAGCAGGAAGAAGAGCAGGAGGAGGAGGTGGAAGAGGGTGGAGGTGTAGGAGCTACAGAGACCCACCTATCAGAGAGCGAGTGCCTACTGTCTAAGGAGTACTGGCGGCTGGTCCGCCTGCTTGAGCCAGAAGCCGAATCGAGATCGCTGCAGTCGTTGGTGGCGGAGTCTAAACTATCATAGCGTCTGGTGAGAGGGAAGGGGATGGGGGAGGTAGGAAAAGGAGGAGCATGAGTAATGTCTTTTTTCATCTCACCTTATGTTTTGGGAAAATTACCCAACTTAAGGCAATGGTTAATCAGCCACTAAGAGACTCTTATCAAAAGCATCACTTTGGGATCAGGGTCTACCCATTTGTAAGACTGTAGGGTGGCTGCTTTGAGGCAGCTATGCCTCTTGTTGGTAAAACTATCTTAAGGGACAGTTCCCCAACAGTCTGCCCTGTTGAAAAAAAAAACAGCATATGTTTTGAAGCATGGCAGCTGGTTTGAGCTGGCTTAAGCTGGTCCTTAGTTGGTTAATAGCTGGTCATGTGTTGGTCCTAAGCATCAGCTCCTGCTCAGGACCAGCTGATAACCAGCTCAGGACCAACTAAGGACCAGTTCAAACCAGCTGCAATGTTAAAAAAACATACCTAACCAGGTTTTTTTTCCACAGGGTGTGTTGTAAAATAACTTGGAGAAGGAGCTTCAGGTGCCATTTGGGACAAGGCAAGAGTCTTAGAGCACAAAGTCTCCAGCATGCAATGCAATAATGTAGAAAATACCACTTTTGCAAGACATAATGTACAGGAAATAAAAAACTCGTTTTGAAGTGAAATGGGCCAAAACGAACAATTGAGGGGAAACGTTTCATTCATATCAAAGAGTGGCACCAGTGTGGCTCCAAACCCATGAAGTGTATGCAATGACCGCTCATCCATGGCTTGTATAGTCACCAATGCATAGGAATAAGAACAGAGGAAAGTCCCACAGACACAGTGAATGTTTTTACTAACTGATAGATGCTAAAGTGACTAGAATTAGAAAATACATTACAACCAGGAATTGGGGAAATTTACCTAATAGGTCTCTGGTTATCATAGTCATAGTCATGCATGTCGTTGTAGTGGGAGACATGGCGCATGTGACGGATGGGGTATTGGTGCATGGATGCGTTGGGCTGAGAAGTGGTGTAGAATGGAGGCGGGATGCTGTTGCTGGTTTCGCTGCGGTAATCACTGTCTCGATCGTCCACAGCACTGTCTGGATCGTCATCTGAGAAGCAAGTGCAGAATTTAGATGTAAATTGTGTGGATTAACTGTAATATCTGGTACTTTTTTAAATATTAATGTTCTAGGACCAAAACCATGCCCATCATACTTCGGGAGGAGTCAATGAAAGTTTTCATGCATTTCTTTTTAACCCATAAAACAAAGTTTACTTACTTTGCTGGTCCCCCCATAGACTCCAGTTACCTATTAGAACAATGAGTCGACACAAAAATTAGAAGCAGGCCAAGAAATATTTTTTTTTGAGACACATGCCTCTGTGTGACCATGAACAAGCAGCTTGTTATAAATCTAGGTTGTAAAACTACCAGGTGTGACACAGACGTAAATTTGGATGTCTGGAGTGCAGAATAGTGACCTCACCCAGGCACGCTAAGTGCTAATGGTTAATAGCTCTGATGTAAAGCAATAAAAAATGGCCTGTTGGCAAACCAAAGATTCCCGCTCCTCCTTAACCCACACATGCTTGCGATATTGCTGAATACTGTCCAGGAAATCTCTATGCACCATGATGCTAAGCCATCCATCTAGTGCTCAGAGATAAAGCAATCTCATATTGGACCTGCTGATGGGGTGACTGGACCTCTAATGAGTTTCTGCACACATCAACCTACCAAGGGGACTTGCAATTTATAGTGTGTGTGTAAGTGTGAGTAGCGCTTGAAAGCTCACAGCACTGAGTTGATGGCATTGGAAGTAGTCTCTCGTGCTCCTCCTGGTATGTGTACTGCAAAATAAGCAAACAAAAATTTATTTTAACAGGTCAGTAGTTCAGAAGGCAAAGAAAAAAAACTGTCCAGGTCTCAGGAGTACTCTGACAGACTCAAATTAATGCATGTTCCGCCCTTGGGCTCTGGGGAGGACTGTAAACACAACAAGACTCACATCTTGGTCCCTCATGGCATTAAGCTGCTCCAATTTCTTGGCCCAGTATCGAGCTTCCTCCTCCGGTATATCTAGAATTATTTAAACTATGGGTTAGCATTAGGATGAGTGTGGACCAAATGCAGTATTTTAGAAAGCAAAAAACAGCAAGGATACCTAATGGGAGTTCAAATCGTGTATCCAAAAGCACTCGATGGAAAGTGGGATCTTTGGTGCCACAGATCTCATTCTCAGCCATAATGACCTGGGAGTCTAAAGTCAGCCATTGTCCTGGACCTTCCTAAAACACAAGAGAAAAAAAAAAGCAATGCGCTCAGAGACATGTTGTTGTCTGTAGGAGTGGGAGTCATTTTATTTCACCCCAACGATACATATAAAGTTACTTTTGCTTTAAATAATGTCTTTATGATATAAACATTTTGATATCAAAGAAATTTCATAATTTTTATCACTAGTGTCAATATCCCAAAAAAACAAACAAAAAAACTTAAGCTCACTGAAGACAAGTAAACAATCAGCGATTAAATAAGAATAAATTTTATATAATGTATTGTAAATATTAGTTTTTTTATTGTATTTGAATTTATTTTTTATTTTGTTTGTGATAATGTAAGAAAAGTTGTTTAAATGTTTTGCTTGAGCAACTGTGTTGTGCTGTGTGTAAACTATTATGCAACAACTGCATGAGTGTAAAAACAAAAATGCACTTCATGATCGAACATTTAGGTGAGATAAATAAATATTTTTGAAAAATGTTTCCTTCCACCCCTCAAATTAAAAAATATTAATAAATAAAAAAAAACCTATGAGAGGGAAATTCTCCCCATTTTCACAAATGAAATTCAGGCCCTCAATAAATGTCTAAAAATCCTGATTAATGTATCACTATAAATAATTCTACATGATAAAAAAAAGATTGGTATCGGTGATCGTATAGGCAAATACTTTCTGTAACTTTGCTTTCTGTAATTGGTGATCAGCCTCAAAAATCCTGATCGGAGCACCCTTAAAAATATTATATAAGGGCCTTTCGCACCGCTTTAGGTCCAGAACTAAATGTAAAGTACTAATGTACTGGGACGATTGTGCTCAAACTATTTCCCAGTATTATTTAAAGGATTGTAAGTGACGTAAACCGGTTACAGTGAGGTCATTTGTGCGCAGCGTTCAACAACGGAAACAAAGAAGAACAATGTTAACAACAGGAGGATGGAGGATGCTGTGATCGGAGCTGTGTTTTTGTTGAGTTTCATAGGTTTCACAATAATGGACATGAAATGTCTACGTATACTACATAAAGCGACTGAAAGAACAGAATGCCTGCACTTCAGCGTCCGTCCATCTATTGCTGTTCTCAATACTTGCGAAATAAGTTGATACAATGTTTACGGTATGTTGTTTACACAGCGTTTTAAATCATGGCGGGTGAGGGCGTTTTCGTACACGTCTGGCCAATCATTGTATACTTACGCCGCGGTTAGTACCAGTTGTGCTGGTTAGACCCCGCTCCGGAGTAGGAGCTAATTTGGTTCTCGAAAAAGGCAGTCCGGTACTAAAATTGCATCCAGTTCTGGCCAAAAAGTGGGTAGTTCCACAATTAGTTCTGGTACTATGAAAATGCTCCTGCGGTGCGAAAGGCCCTATAGAGTCTTACAGGGAATGTTTTCTCTTTGCAATGAGAGCCAGTGGTAGGCTTCAGCTACAGATCTACACATATAGCTCTACAGAGGCTGAGAAAAGCTGCAAGCTGTTGGAGGCCAGGCCGGCCATCTGGGCTGTACCTCGTTCGACTGTCGAATGCTGCGCAAAGGGATCCACAATGTGCCAACCATGGTGTCCCAGATCAGTCCTTTGTTCCATACCTCAACTGTCAGGCCCAGATCCAGCCTGTTAATCTCACTAGAAGATGAAGTGAAGGGTAGTATTGAGAAACAGAGAGATGGAGAGAGATATTCATGTGTTTTTATGATGATATGGAGACAATACTGTTATGACTGCTTCATATATCTTCAGTTAATAAACCCACATTAATAATCAAGAGTACTAAGGCAAAAGTTTCTGAAATACTGTGGAGAAACTGCAAGACAAAAAACAGCCCCCAGAGAATGGTGGAGGACAAAAATAAAATCCATTTTAACAGGGGCACTATATTAAATGGAAAAAGAAAGAGAAAATAGCAATAAAAACCAAACAGGGAACAGACAACAATGCCATCTGTGCCTTGGGCATCTCCAGCGCCACTCCAAGTGAAGCTCCATAGGACTATGATCTCTAAAGCCGCATCAAATCCTAATAAGAGCCTTAACTTTGATATTAAAACCAATCCTTCTTACAGACCACAGGGGCTAATCTTGGGGACAGTGGTGGTGCTGCTTTAGACATTACACAGCAAGATACAGTGGTGCTGACTCAAAATGAAGCTTTTGCAGTGTCAACCAGATGCTTTCGTAGTTTTGCTCTCAGTGTCTCAAAATGTTCTACATGAGAACATTCACATTCTGAACAAAATGTGCAAAAACTTTCTTATTTGTGAATGGATGCAAATGTGTTGCTGTGTTGTTCTAACTGGTTGCTAGGTTGGTCTGGGTGGCTAGTTAGGGTGTAATGGTACACAGAAGTCACGGTTCGGTACGTACTTAGGTTTTGGGGTCACAGTTCAATACGAGTTCAATACAACAGAAGATGTGTTTTTCATTTATTCTGAACAGAAAGTAGTGCTACATATATGTAGCATGAGTAGTTGTTTTTTATTTGAATTAGACTTTCTTAATTTAGATTTGTGAAATTATGCTACATAAGACACATGCACAAAACAAAAACAGCAGAGGAACTGAATTCAAATGCAAATTTATTCCTGACAGCAGGTGGCACTTATGGAACAGCAACGACATAGAGTTTCCTATATAAACCCACAAATATTTTTCTTCCTTTATTTCGAGCATCATGAACATGAACTGCTGATTTAAAACAAGCAGGCGGTTCTACAAGTTCTTGTTTGCCGCAACTTTTTTTGGGTTGTTGCATAGATCGCCTCTTCGTCTGCTCTTTCCTGTTGTGACGGTTAGCATTGCATTACTACATGCGCCCCCTTCTGGATTGATCCCTATAACTGACTGTATTCGTTGTCTGACTGCATAAACCAAACAGTGACAATTTGGGGCAAATACATGTACTGTTACACTTCTAGTGGCTACTACGATGATTGCTAGGACAAGTTATGCAGATTCTTATATGTTTGAATTGGTACACTAGCCCAAGTCAAAAGAGCTCATCCAAAGCTTTTTGAAGTGTCTAAATTTAAGATATTACTTTGTTGTACTTCTTGAACTCCTCTATTTAAATGTTTTATGTCTACTCTTTCAGGACAACCACAACACATAATCTATCTTAAGTATAGAAGACAAGATTTACTGCAATTAGTGCTAAGCAACATTTGGGCCCTTGAGGGTGAAACCATTAGGGGGTACTTCCTGACTGGCACTACCAAGAGAATGCCAACTGTCATATGCAAAAACAGAAATAGCTCCTTCATCTAGGTTCTTGTCAGCTCAGTCGTAAGGACTGAAACATACTTTACACATGTTTGTGACGGCAAATGTTTCTAGCTACACTAGCTCAAGGTCTCACGATATAGGCTATGAAATGTGTCTGAATCACTGATCTATAATATAGAACTGGATTGCTCATGACTTCATGAAAGTGAAGACGCCGCGCTGCCATATTGGTAATCCTTAGTGTGCGTAAACGTTCTATTGACTTAATAGGAAATTAAATGATTTTAATTAGAAAAAAATCACCTAACAAGTCAGCATTTATAAATCTGAAGTATTTCTGTACATTATTACAATGCAAACACCCTAGGCATGGAAACGGTTATTTTTTTAAAGGTCGCGAATTTCCCCTACTTATTAAAAAAGTTACGTTCATTACAGTAGTGAGCATCATGAACACGATAAACATCAGACGGACACTACCTCAACATATATAACAAACTACAAACTGCTCATTCTGAAATCTGAATTCAGAGAAATAACTGACTATATACAATACGGATTTAAAGACATAAAGCTTTATTTCTCAGATAGTAAGTTAAACTTTTCATTTATAGAGCAATATGAACAACATAATTGTATTATCCACTGTAATATATTCAAATCCATTTCCGATACTAATACATTCGAACGTATTAGTATCGGAAATGGATTTGAATATTTTACAATGGATAATACAATTATGTTGTTCATATTGATCATGTTTAACAATTCTTGAAAATTTTTATTCATAAAGAAATAGGCTATATTTTGTGTTGGATCAGTTACCGGTGTCGTCAGTGCGCAGCAGACACACCCACCTAAATGATTTGAATATATCGCTTATACTGCCCCAAAAGACCGTAAACACTGCAGATAACATCTGAAGTAAAGATGAATTTACATATACATAACATAAAAACGAATCCCATTTGACTGATTTGCTTCAAATATAGTTATTTTAGGTCAGCAGTTTGAATGTAACTCAATGGTGGTCTCTTGCTGGAAGGGATTAGTAAGATGGCGGATCGAACACTTCCGGTGGCTTCACTGTCTGTTGGCAGTTTAGAACGCGATGAGCAATCCAGTCATATATAGATCAGTGGTCTGAATGCAGTTTAATTCAAGCACAGATGGTATTCTCAGCATTGCAACCAGGGAACACACATTAAGGATGCACAATAGGACCCTGTGCTTGGAATGCATTGCCCAAACATTTGCATCAGCATTATGACTTACTTGTTTCTAGCCTTTCCTTGTACTGTTAAAAAGAAAGTGAAGAGGAACTCACAACATGAAGTCCTGTTCCCAACATGGCTGACTGCCGCGCACGGTTACGGTGGTGCTTTTCACGTTCTGGACCTTCAATGACACGTACGTGTTGAATTTCTCTGCAAAGAAATGCCAGT
The DNA here is from genome assembly GCF_963082965.1 of Carassius carassius. Classification (NCBI taxonomy): domain Eukaryota; kingdom Metazoa; phylum Chordata; class Actinopteri; order Cypriniformes; family Cyprinidae; genus Carassius; species Carassius carassius. Next base: position 21,224,978 of record NC_081770.1, on the reverse strand, counting down.
GCATTTAATAGACTGCTGCAGGAAATAAAATTACAAAAAGATATTGTGGAAGGCTAGTTACAGTGAGACTTCAGGCTTACCTTGTGGTCCATCGAGCTTGGCTTTCTTCACTGTAATAGAGAGAGATGGGTATGTAAATAAGTAATAAACACAGGTATTAAAAATAATCACACTTTACATATCAGGCAGCGCATTTCACATTCAATGTCAGCATATTTGCATTTCTACAAAAGGGATTCCTCAAGGCTAGACTCCAGTTTGTAGGGATTTTCAATTAGTGGGAAGGCAACTCATATAACTTCAGCTTGAACATACAAAAAGTGCCATGATACTGTCATGGTTTTTGGACATGGCAATGTTTTTTGGTATGTACCGTGTTGCATAGTGTTACCATGATAAATAAATACTATGATAATCATTCATTACCAAAGTATAAGGTGAACTTATATCAAAGTATCCTGTAATCACAACCTGATTCTATTTCTGTAGCATGGTAACACCACAGTTCTTTTTTAAAAGTGTTGTTAAAGAGAAATACTCATGAAAACCTTTAAAACCATGATGTCAAGCAACAAAAGAAACAGAAAACAAGTTTCTCTGTGCAGATTATGAACAATTTGAGTGCTTATGAATCTGCAGAGGGGTCTAGAGAGGCAGTCACTGTCAGTTATGCTTAGGGGAAATCTGAAAAAAAAAAATCCCCAACTGAGCTTCTTTTAAAGCCGAGTGACATCAGTGACCCCATTCATAATTCATATTCCCCTATTCAGAGTGGGTAGAAGCATCCTCGAGTTAAGGGGACCTTGAAATAATTCCAAGCCTTCCACTGTAATCCTTCACAGTCAGCGTTCCTCTTTAAATTCAGTGCAGAATATCTCACTTCCTCTAAAACTCTTACCGGCTGACATTTTTAACACCTGAGAGTGGCTCTAAGTTATACTGAACGTAAAGCATACTGTATGAGTCAGAGGTTTTTGACAAACTGATAATATCACAAACAAACGAAATGGAAACTCTCACATTGCATTTGTCTGTTTGCCAACATACTGCAAATCTTCACTTAAATGCTTGGGGAAAATTGAACATCAATTTCCTGCTGAGAAGGGGGAATGTTAGTGTTAGTTTGTTGCTAGTCTAGCTAGCACATCAGCTTCCTTAAATTTGGTTGAAGCCAGTCAACAAGTATAATCAGGTAAACCTGACTGACCAAGGAAGTCATGCTGGTTAAGCTACATTACGGTAGTTAAAATGCGTAATGGGGTGACGCTAATGTCCAAAAATCTAAATTAAAATTTGTTGCATTCCATGAATGCTAATAGCTCCAGATGAGAATATGTGAGTGGTAAGGTATGGAATTGGAGCGAGGTGCAGAGTTTGCCCACAGTAGTGGGTGATTTTATTCCAAGTTGGCGTTTGCAGCTATGAACAAATCACAGCCTTGCTGATATTAAGTACAATAAATGAACATCTAGTTCATGTGCAACCCTCACGCAGTACATCAACAGACTGTTAGCTGAACATCTGATGCATAAAGCACACAAAATGGGAAAACACTTTGGGAGTTCTACAGAATTTCCAGGAGTTCTTTAAAGGTACTTTAATTCTTTACAGTGTTAGTAGTTCAGCCCAAAAACGAGAATTCTGTCAATAATTACTCACCCCCATTTTGTTCCAAAACCATAAGACCTTTTCTCATCTTTGGAACACAAATTAAGATATTTTTGATGAAATCCGAGAGCTTCCTGACCCTTCATAGACAGCAAGGGAACTACGACATTCAAGGGCCAGAAAGTAAGGACTTTGTTAAAATAATCCACGTGACACCAGTGGTTGCAATTTCAAGAAGCTACCAGAATACTTTTTGTGTGCAAAAAAAAACTAAAATAACAAAGAAAACAAACGTTACTGTCGTGAACATGCGCTGACTGACATGGAAGAGAAGAAACTGAAACAAAATCAAGATATAATAAAACCATTATTTTAGTTTTCTTTGTACACAATAAGTATTCTCATAACTTCATAAAATTACGGTCGAATCACTGATGTCATATGGACAATTTTATTGATGTCCTTACTAACTTTCTGGGCCTTGAATGTGGTAGTTCCCTTGCTGTCAATGGAAGCTCGGATTTCATCAAATTTATCTCATATCTAATCGTTTGAGTTTCTGCTGAAGTAGGGTTGCTTGAAGAAATGGCTGAATTAATGAGAGTGTTAAATTAATTGTGTATATTTACTGTGGTTATTCAGAAAAAAATGTAGCATCTTTCCACCTGTGATCACTTGTGTATACGATACATTATTAATCATAATCATCACTCGTTACAGAAACACACCCCAAAGCAGAACAGATCTAGCATTTTGAGCGACATAATGCGCTTTTGCACCACGTAGTTCTAGGAACTCAGTCATAGCTACGAACAAACCAGCAGGGACGCTGCTCACAACAGGTAAATGCCGTTATCACTGTTTTCCGTGTTCATGAAGTCAAATTTTTACATGGCTTTTTAAAAATGCTGGCTAGCCGGTGTCTCGTATGCGTTTTGGTCAGTCAGCGTACACTGCTTCACTGATAGTTCCTATTTAACTGTTTAAGACCCTACTCTGAAGTAGGTATATTAGTTTTTAATTACATTTTTTAATTTAGTTAAATTTGTTTAATTTAGTTCCCTGAAATGGAGTTCTTAAAACTAAATCCTAGTTCCTGTGATGTGAACACACCAAAAAGTGTACAAGCACCGTAAGGCTGATAGGAAAATGACATTTATAATGAAAGCCTCAAAATAATCAATGCTGCACCTCCACTCAAAGTTCCCGCTCACGATGCGCCATTGTCTCCACCCACTTGGGCAGCCAGGCTATCCTCTCTCATGCTCCCACGCACCATCTCCTGCCATGTGGCTGGCATGCACGTGTGCTGCCTCTTTATCTCTTCCCCTCTTCCTCTCGCGCTCCATTAATCTCTCTGTGTAGCCAAGCACGGGCAGAGCGAGCTATATCCTGACACTAAAAATAACCATTTCAGGGTGAATGTTGAGTGAAGGGTTTTTTTGGAGGTGGGAGGCTAAAAGCTTGGCACGAAGGGATGATATTAAAACAAGCTTCAAAGAGATCTAGGATTTACCATGCAGTGATTTAAAGTAATCCATCAGCGATGAACTGCGTTCATTACTTTTAATACCTATTTTGTTTTAGGTATTTGTTCATTTAAGTATTTTAGGGTTTTCATCAAATTTTTTATCACAGCTTTATATATAAATTGACAAAATTGTTTTTTTTTATCGTTTTAGTTAAAAAAAGTGAAGTGACATTCAGCCAAGTATGGTGACCCATACTCAGAATTTGTGCTCTGCATTTAACCCATCCAAAGTGCACACACACAGAGCAGTGAGCACACACCCGGAGCAGTGGGCAGCCATTTATGCTGCGGTGCCCGGGGAGCAGTTGGGGGTTCGATGCCTTGCTCAAGGGCACCTAAGTCATGGTATTGAGGGTGGAGAGAGAACTGTACATGCACTCCCCCCACCCACAATTCCTGCCGGCCCGGGACTTGAACTCACAACCTTTCGATTGGGAGTCCGACTCTCTAACCATTAGGCCACGACTTCCCCATGTTAACAATAACAATGCTCTAATTTCTTGTTTTTAATAAATAATATCAAATAAATACAACACAACAGAGCATCTCTGAGGAACTACAGTGTTTGGCCTATTTAGGCCACTAGATTTAATGTTATTTGTCTTATGAATGTCTATGAATGAATGTATAAGGTCTGTAATTCTGCAGTTGCACATGATGGTTTTCTTTTTATACCTCCTGTGTAAATCTACAACATTTGCAATTGACTATCAGTGCTAAATTATACATGGTAACTGTTGATAGCATTAACTACAATACAGTCATATATCTGGAAGGTTAAACAGGCAGTTCGAATCAATTATTAAAATGAAAATGAGTCAAGGCCCTGGTTCCTTACAGGCAGAGTTCATCCAGAAATAAAATCACATCTTTTGACTCCTGCATTAACAAGTATACACCTGTATAAATCCACTGTGGAACACACAAAAAGAGATGTTTAGTAGAATGTCAAGGCTGCTCTTTTCCATAAAATGAAAGATCAAAAAAGTCAATAAAGTACATTATTTTGTGTATGTGTGTGTCATGATTCCAAGGTTTAAACTGATAGCTTAGAATGCTTTTCCATTGAAACAAATCAGACATTTTAAACAGAGCTTAGAAAAGATGCATTAAAATTCACCGAAAAGTGCCAAAGAAATGGTAATGTAACAGGACTACAAGACTTTCAACATCATCAACACACATCCGCTGGGAATTAGGCAAGCCGTACTGTACATCTGCTCAGGTTACTGCCAAGAATGATGCCAGTCAATGTGACACACACCCACACACTCACTGTCACATTCGGACGCTGCTTGTGAATCCGCCGCCTGTTTAATTACAGAGTGGTGGCAGACGTGCCGTGGATCAGAATGTGTGTGTGGGATGTGTTCAAAGAAACATGGCTTACAGTATCGTTTAGATTTCTTAGGCTCCTACAACAGTTCTACAACAGACCGATCTGATTTGCATGTCTTCTTGCATTAAATAGCAATCAAGAAAGCCAAGCATCCCACTGCAAACTGCAGACCAGAAAGTGCATATGAAATACATTCAGCCAAAAATGTACACCACGTATTTCTACCTTTAAAGACGCAGGGAGACACTATTCATACTTTCAGTTCCTAATAAATCTAATAAACTATCATTTTACAGCATTTATTCATCTCAATTTCTACATATGCACCTGTAATATGAATGAAAATGAAACATGATAATATACGTCACAAATGTTAACATTAAAATAAGTGCAACCTAAGCTAAAATTTATAAATGAAGGTGTCATTGTACCTAATTTTTAATACTGAAATATTACAATTGTGTTACTTTAGATATAAAAATAACAGCTAAATTAAAGTAAATGATAATAATCATAATAAAATAAAAATAAATACAAAATTGTTACTTCTAACATTAAAATAACTGCAAAAATAATAATAAAGGAAGGTTCAGTTAAATGTGTCATTCTCCTAATTTTCAATATTAAACTATTTATTTATTTATTTATCTTGAAATTAAAGTTCAGCTTTAATAGTTTTAATAGTGAAATATCATAAATTTGTGTTACATTTTTAACATTAAAATGTTTAATATAAAAAATGTCTGTTAAAGAAAAAAAAAACCTTTTAATGAAAGCAAAGCTTAAGATAAGAAAATGTCCAGCTAAATGTCTCATTGTGCCTAACTAATACTAAAATTGAAAATTAAATAAAACATTTAATAACATATTTAGAAATGGGAACGTATATAAACCTGTCCATCAGAAATGATTTTTAATGGCTTTGCTATGCAAGCATAATAAAACATTACAATATCTTTTGTTACATTAAAATGCAATGTCCTTCGATCCACAAAAGGACTAAAAATGGTTGAAGACCCCCAATTTATTCATCTATTCATCTGTCAGTTTAGACCACATAATGATTAAAACACATTATGGATTTTATTTTAGACATATTTGCATCTGATAGTTGTCGATGATCATTACAGCAAAGAAAATGTCAACTTTAATGTTGTCTATCCATCGAGAAGGTTTTGAACTCCAAAGCCCTTTTACCACTGTATACAGTAAACGCGGTTATAAATAGATATCATCATTCATCAAAGCAGATCCCAACCGAGCAGGGGAGCAAACTAAAGCTCCATTAGGAATATCAAGGGAACACACCCCTGAATCCTGGCTGCATTTGGCGGATTCAGCACACTGATGCGAGTCATTACTAGAGCATCTCTATGAACAAACTGCACATTTTACTAAATAACTAGATAAGTAAACCAACAAAAGAGTAAGTTATAATAATAATAATAAAGAGCCATTGCACAGAGGGGACACTCCTTTTGCCTTACATTTCATACTGTAATCATAACAGTTCCCTTTCAGTTGCATGAATATAAAAACCAATAATAATATTAAACTCCAATGGGGAAAAATATATAATCAATTACTGATCATTGATCAGACTGAAAAGCATACAGCGCTTGTAAACTATGCATTTCAATCAAAAGCAGTATCAGGTGACTAGTTAAAAACATAACATACATATTTAACCCTTATTTTCATTAAATGTATACAATTCTTATATGCATGACCAATAGCCGGTATGCATCCGTGCATGAAATAATACACTTACCTCCAACACACAGCAGTGACATCTCTTTATTAATTATTATACGCGCCCTTTTCCGTTATTTTAGATAATAAAACTGTTATTAAAACGATTTATGGATTATTATTATTTATTTATTTTTTTTACGTTGAGAAACCTCCTCTCTCTGTTATCGAACTCTACCACAGAATATACAAAAACAACAGCAGCTGCTATTCCGAATCGTCCAGATTACTCGAGCCGAGGGTGTTTTCAGCCACCCTCTCGACGCAAACCGCTGTTAGTCGGGCTATGCGTGATTATTAGAGCTGTTTTTTTTCAGCCGCTCGTAGCGCGACGCACTGCCATCTTTTTCAGCACCGCCGCCGCGAGGAGAGCTACTCCCGTGACGTCACGGCCCGAGCGGCGCACGCGAGCGATGCTGTCAGCGGCAGAGCACGCGGACGCCTCTACTCCTTTATAGCTATTGGACCCAGCAGAGCCTGAACAAAGCGTGGAGCAATTGTTAGGAACTCTTTATGCATAACGGTGGGCAAATAAAAATATATTTTTAACTGGAAATGAGGTAGAAATTAAGATGCGGGGTCCGAAAGACTCCAATGTGCATTTTTAATCTGTCGAAAAACCTACTTAAAGGGAAAGTTCACCCTAAAATGGTTATTCCAAAAGTGTCGTAATTTACTTACCGCCAGGATGTTCCTAACTCGTATGCTTTAGTTTATTCTGTGAAACACAAAAGACGAGTGAACAATGGACTCAGACTCCATTAACTTGTCGAAAAAGACGCTATGAAAGTGAATGGTGCCTGAGGGTGGTTTGTTCATAACATTATATAACCGCCTTTTATCTCAGTTCCTAATTTAATGAGAATACTGAATAAAATAACGCTACGGATAGATTTGTACTGCAATTGTCTTTCAGAAACAATGGCTGACATCATAAATTTGGATATAAAAAAGTAGAGTTAATTCGTTTTTAAAATGCATTGTATGATGGTTGTGATTTATTAATCATTTTAAATTACTCATATGATAAAGTCATATGCAATTCTTAGGTCTGGGGGGAAATTTTGTTAATTTGATTATATATATCAAATTAATATATATATATATATATAATGTAATTCCAGAGGATATGATGCATTTCTTTTTATCACGTGAACACTCTTTAAGCTGTGGCCAATGTCACCCTCTTCTGGATAAACGTAAAACTAAAGGCTGAATAATGTAAAGGAATCATTAACATTTTAAAATAAAAATAAAAAAGTAAAATAATTCTTGCCAGACTTTATTATCTTTTTTTCATATTAAAATAATTGACAATTTAAAAGTAAATTTATCAATTCAAGTACATCACCAAAGCAGTGTAAACTCTTGACACCTGAAATATTTTAATGCTAGAATTCATCACCCTTTGCAATGCCAGCAGACTTATGGTTCGTTCAAAAGGGAATGCAACCAAAAACAAACATATTTAGTCATTTTAATTCAGAAAACAATTAGGAATGTTACTCATTGTTTCGAGTAAAACTCATAAATTTCATGTTGCAATTCTCAGGTTCTTGCAATCCATAGCACTGCGCAGGGTTTAGGTGACCCAATGTAAAACACTGCACTTAACATTTCATTACAACTCAGTAAAGACAATATTACTTTGTAAAAATCATAGTATGCCTTTAAACCATGCTTTCCTTGACTCTAAATGGACTCGGTCTTTAAATGAGCTGCTGTAGTTGTCATAACAGCAATAATATGACGCATTATATTACATGTCTTTGAGTTTAGAATCCGCTGGCACCAGTGTTACAAATTAGCTTATTGGCGAGTAAATATATCCAATTAAACTGTATGGCCCATCACACCTTGGATGGCAGAGAAATTATAGGTAGAGCACGGTGATCCCAGGTCTTCCCAATGGTTTGGAAATTTAGCTCCACCACAGCTGCAGACATGTTTTCAAAGCTTCTCACTGGAGGAAAATAAAGAAGAACCAGACTATCAGATAACGAAGTAACAGTGTCATAATATATCTCCTGCAGCAAAGTACATTTACATTCCAACTGTACTTGATTTTAAATTTGAGAAAGTTTAACTTCTAATTCCAAAGCATAATAATATTGTGCTTTTTATTCCACTGTTAAATAAATAAATAAATAAATGTATGTGTGTTGCGATCTGGGAAAACCCGTCAGATGCTGCGCTGGGACGCTTTCAGAAATATTCATTATAATTTCATTAAATTATTATTCTATAACTTCTTGTCTATCATCTCTGAAAATATCTTGGCAAAATTCATTTGATAAGTGCAGTAAAATACAGATTTATCGCAGCAAGCATACAAGACTTTCTCTTATGTTAAGAACGCGCTGTGAAGGTGCTTTCTCTTAACACCACAAACACAGTTAACCTATTAAGTGTGTGGAGTGGAAGAGAGCAATGCAGTCTGAAGTAACTTTAGCTGCTCACAATCTCGCTCGTCGCACTCTGCTCAAATCTGGGTGATGTCAGTGCCCTAGACGAAGTTATAATAGACTATTTCACATGCAGAGATGAATGATCGGATGATGAAGTTACTAAATAGGAGTAAGATGACAGTCTCTTACATGCACAGGTGCGCGAACAGTTGCACTGCGTTTGCTTTTATAAATGTAAACTACAAGGTACACTATTCGTGCCGTCTAAACAAACAAAGGGTGATTTAAAGTTCAGAGACTATGCCCATGATAAACAATGTAAAATGTAAAAAACAACGTGTAATGAAAGTATAGCACTCCCGACAGACAGCTCTCGTTAAACCAGTGAAGTGAAACCCGACTCACTTTAAATCCGTTTTTCTCAAAATTCCATTCCTGAAAATCATCACTATCAGCCAACTTAAGATAGCCATAACTTTTGTTACACTTTATAAAAACAGTTTTGAAAAGGGCTTGAACCCAACGTACACATGGCATCAAAACCTAAAAAACGTACAATTTCACCATATGTTGGGTTTTCCTAGATTGCGTCACATCTACATACATATATATGTACAGTATATATATATTATTTATTATTTCTTGTTATTTCAATCTAAGGAAATCAATATATGTATCGCAAACCTGCTGAATGATTCGTTACCTGTCTAGGTGAGCTAAGAGCTCTTGTAGCTTGAGGACTAAGGCGCGATGCTCATGAGGCCTGCTCTCTAAAGCACCACTCAAGCGACTCAGGTACGAGTCCAGCGTTCCAACTGATGGTGTCTCACCTGTGCCTGAACAAAAAAACAAAGCTGTTTCCCCGCGATCAAAAATAGGATCTATCATTGTACTGGTAATATGGGCACAGTACAGTACTGACCTGGCAAAGGCACAGAGGCCAGGCTGTTGACCAGTGTCTGTTTGATCGCCTGTAGGTGGCGCTGTAGAGCTTGAGTGCGAACCTCATCCTGGCCCAGCTCAGCCTCCAGTCGCTCTTTAGCGCTGAACATATCGGCAATGTGCTTCTGGAGAACCGCATTCTGCTCTTCGAACTCCACATTAGCCTTGCGCAGTCGCCGCAGCTCAGCTTCTCGTGCTGGGAAATGCGCAATTTTAAGAACACAGCTTTCTACGTTGATGTGTATGGTGTGTTTGAGAATTACATTTTTTTTTTTTATAAAACGTACCTTTGTTTTGGTCTAAAAATTCTTCTGTGAAAATTGGGACGTCAAATCTGGCCGTTAAGTCTGAGTTCTGAAAAAAAATTCTTCATGAGGCAGGTTGAAAGAACGATTTCCACGCTTACCAGTTTCTACTTCAGGAATTGGGTGGGACTGTTTAGGAGTTCAGGCTTTGTTCGTATGCTTACCTTAAAACCTGCAGATCCTGAACTGTTGGCGTTGATAATGACAGAAGTCAACTCCTCTGTAAAACAAACAAACAAATAAACTTCTCTAAGTTAACACTTGCCCCGTTTCTAATTTTTAAACAGAAAACAAAATATTTTTTTACCTCTCTTAATTCTCTTATCCTGAACTTTTGCACATGTGATCTGATAAGCTTCACTTTTTTGATACTCCCTGAGTTCTCGTGCATACTGCATTTTGTCCCTTTCAGCTTCGTCTAGGTACCGCTGTAAAAAATAAATAAATATATTTAATTTAATCAGAATGACGATGTTACAAGGAATAGTTTATCCCAAAATGAAAGTTTGCTGGTCGTTAACTCACTCAAGATGTATGCAAGTTTGTTTCTTTGCCAAAATTGATTTTGATAAATGTATCATTAAATTACTTGCTCACCAGTGGATTCACTGCAGTGAATGGGTGCCGTCAGAATGAGAGTCCAGTCAGCTGATAAAAACATCACGATAATTCACAAGTAATCCACAGAACATCAATTAATGTCTTGTGAAGTGAACATCTCATGTTTGTAAGGACAACAAATCTATCATTAACGTTCTTTAATTTCAATTTGGCCAAAATACGAGCCTATGTAATCCATAACACTTCGTCCAGCGAAAAAGTCCATCCTCTATTACTATCTCACATCAAAAATCCACCAACATATTTTTTTAGAACTGTTTTTGCTTATAAATGGTGCTTGATCTTTGCATATTTCCCTCCTGATTCAGACGAGACAACTTTCTCACTGTAGAAAGCATTGTTATGGACAGAAGACTCATATTTTACAAGATGTTGGACTGGCGCTGTGTGGATTACTTGTGAATTACTGCAATGTTTTTATCAGCTGTTTGGATTGTCCTGACGGCACCCATTCACTGCAGACAATCCATTGGTGAGCAAGTCATTTCTCCATTATTGAGTGATAGATTCCTTTAAAAGGAAACATCTGGACAGTCAGTTCACAATCACACACACAGCAAAAATACCTGTTTATCATGAAGAGCCAGGCAGCTCCATTCTGCTCCGAGTCTCTTGGTGATTTCTGGGAAGGGAAGATCCGGGTGAAGTGCTCGGATGTGTTCCCGTCTCTCATTCAAGAAACGCACGTAGCCAGTAACCGGAGCCTTGGGGCCATTTGGTAACACCTTCTTTCTCTTCTTGCCTTTTGGCCAGCCTCGCTTCTTTACCGGCTGTGAAGTCGATTGGTTCTGTAACAAATCAATTCAAATTGACATGAATCACATTTGCGAAGATTATACGAGGAAAACAAGAGTGTTCTTGACTATGCTGACCACAAAACCTTTTACAATGATTCAATTACATAGCTGAAGTACTCTGTGATACATAATAGACGAGGTTATTGAAGAAATCTAAGGAGTCCTGATCTTACCTCCTCTTGTGCGGTGTCTATGTGTTCAGACTCTTTGGATGCAGGAGCATCGGTTTGCTCTTGCTTTACACCACCCATTACCTGAACTCAGAAAAATTCTGGGACACACACACACAAAACATAAAAGGGTTGAATTTTTATTCATGTATTATTATTATTTTTATTTATTTTTTACTTGAAACATAATAACGTTAACTGAAATAAACCAAATAATAATAATAGTTTTGTTTCAGATATTTGCCAAGACAACATTTCTCATTTTCATTTAGTTTAACTTACTACTAAAATACTACTAAAATTAAACTACGTACTAAAATAACTAAAATTGAAATAAAATAGAAATAAAATCTATATAGATTTATTTAAAAAACATAAAATTAGTCAAAAAGAGAGAAAAAACATACAAAAACAAATAATAATAATAATAACAAATCGAAATATTATAGCATTTTGATGATACAATAATATTATTGTGCATCACAGCCGCAAAATGCTGTTCATAGACATCATGTTTGGAAAACAGCCATTATTAAATCGTTTGTTGTTTGTATTAAATATGTAGTAGAGGGTATATTTGCAAACACGCATGTATGTGAGTTGGAGCTGTAGATGCACTAATGTTTAAAAATGACTTTTCTCTGCATCACCGGTTATTATTTGCTAAAGTAGCACAGTTGGCTAACTAGCTTCCGTTGAAGCTCAGACAAAATAAATCAATCTCGTCCTTGTAAAGCAATATTATGTGTTTATATGAATACATATATATATATTTGTATTTATCAAAATATTCCTGTAGTTTAATACACAATAATTCCACTCACCTAAATTACTCCGTTTTCTTAACTCGAACGCTAGCCCAGCTACAAACGTTTGTTTGATTGGCAGTTTGTTGGTGGTTTTGATTGGTTTGTGGGTTTGGGTGGGCGGGGCGAATGGCAACGCGCTTCATTTGCACTGCGCATGACTGGAATTAAAGTTATTATTATTATTTATTTTAAATAAGAGTTTTAAAGCAGTTGTCAATTTTATGCTATGACTACTCAATTATATTCAACAGTTGGGGAACTAATTATGGAGTAAATAATACTGATATATGAATCAAGTCATATTTTCGTACAGTCAGGCACCCTTTATTTTCTTATATCAAAGTTATTTAATCCAACCAAAATTCTCTTTAAAACGCAGATGTATCACATAAATGTATATCCAATGATTTTCCTTTACGTTTCAAGCATTATAAGGTAGAATTAAACAATTTTATAGGCTAGAAATTGTTGGGAATTTACATTTGTATGTCAGATACAAATTCATTTATTACTAAAATTAACCATGGTTTTCCTCCGTAAAACCATAGTAACAACAAAATTAACCATGGCTTTACTACATATCAGTAAATTACAACAGCACCTACAGCCTATGGCTTTGTAGTAAAATCATAGTAGATAGTAAATACTAAATGTATTAATGCTGTGGGAATAATAATTAATTAAGCATAATTTTACGAAGAAAAAAATTCCAAAATAATTGGCTTTTATCATCACTCAACTGAAGTCAAGGCGAACTATTGAGCTCTGTTAATTAGTCAGATATGTTTAATAATTATTTAACTACTGATTTAGATACCAATATTGGCTACATATTGCTCTGTTTAGTGTAAAATCTTACTGCACAGCAGTGTAGTAATATCATTAATAACATACTTATCTATAACAATGATAATGAAATAATCTTATTACCTAATTCACAATTTTAAAATTCAATTTCTACAACTGCGAGTACCTCAAAGTTAATTGAATGAATAAAAGATTCGTAAAAAAATCATCGCTATTTATTTTTTAAAAAGTAAATATAAAGCAAAAACCAACCAACCGCCTGTAAAACAGCACTTTAACATAACTGTTAACAATTACACTTCTCATATGGTTCAACTTATTTTAAACATTTGTAATTTTAATGTCATGGTGGGGAAAAGCTGCTCTCTTAGTTTTTACGCCACACTCTCCAGAATGAAAACATTTCCACGCACATCTGCCTCCTCTCCAACAATGTGCTGGCTAGAGAATAAAACTCTCTCATCCTAAACATGAAAACTAGAATGAATTGCAGGCAGGAAGGCCAGGTTAGTTAAAAGGGGGCTCGGTGATGCAGGACAGATGCAGGCAGTCATTCGGCCAGTATTTCTGGTAATGCGCTGTTGTGTTTGTTTATTCACGCAGAGCCTGCAGTGTTCACCATCCAAGATGGCTGCGGGGGAAAGCAACAGCCGATCCTCATGCCTAAACTTGTCTAATTCGGGGGCGCTCGGCAATTTACCGCCGAGCAACAGCGCCCATTCGTCACCCGCTAGCAACGGGGGAGTCGTGGTCGCGGCCGGGGGAATGAACCGGGGCGCGGGGAACGCGAACCCCCGGACAGGCCCGGAGAACGGCGGAGGAGGCGCCGAGTCCGCGGTGAGGAGCACGCCGAGCGCGCACAACCCTCCGCGGCAGTCGGTCTGTCCGAGCGGAGCGACTTCGGGCGCTGCGTCAAACATGACGGCGACACCATCATCATCTTCATCCACCTCGTCGTCTTCCTCCGCGTCCTCCGACGCGTCCGCCGCCGTCGCCTCGCTTCCCAGCAGCCCGGCTTCAGTTTTGGTTTATCGAGAGCCGGTCTACAACTGGCAAGCGACAAAAAGTACAGTGAAAGAAAGGTTTGCATTTTTGTTTAACAACGAAGTGCTAAGTGACGTCCATTTTTTGGTTGGGAAGGGGATGGGAGTGCAGCGCATTCCAGCGCACAGGTAGGGATGAAGAGCGGTCTGTTTCTATGTTTGACTGGAGTCGTTTTTGAATCATTATTTATATTGCTATAAACTAAGCGTATGGTAAATTCTTCCGCTAGATGAATATAAGCTATAGCACTTGTTTCGGTGAGGATAAATCCATATTTAACCCTCAAATGGCCGTATTTACAGCGCGGTCCCGTTGCTCTTCGCAGATTTGCTCTCGCGGTGGGAAGTGCCGTGTTTGATGCCATGTTCAACGGAGGCATGGCTACAACGTCGACCGAAATTGAGCTGCCAGATGTGGAACCGGCTGCATTTCTAGCCCTTCTCAAGTAAGAATAGGCTTCACTGCATGCTTGATGCTCTGTCCTGCTCTTCTTTGTGTTGACCCTTGCTATCATAACGTCCTTCACATGCCCTCTGTCATGTAACTGCAGTCAGCACAACCATTGCAAACATGTACCATGGTATATAAACGTGTTTCCGCCGATATAACATACTGTTTCTGTTCCTACTAATACCCTACAACAGTTAGTAAGTAAGCTTTTGGATTCTTTGTTAGTTTTTAAATGCTTGTGGTGGCTAGAGCGCCGATATTTTGGTGGAAATAAACAGTTACCATGAACCAGAACCTTAAAATATACTGGACATTGTGGACAGAAGTAATAACTAGACTCAAACCAACAATAAAACAGGTATCGAGTAATGTCTAACAGTCTGTTTTCTTATGACTATCTATCTATCTATCTATCTATCTATCTATCTATCTATCTGCTAAATTGTCCATTTCAAGACATGTCTCTCTATCGTCTTCTTTATGGCTACATTCACACTGCAGGGCTTAATGCTCAATTCCGATTTTTTGAAAAAAATCGATTTTTTTGCAAGGCCGTTCACATTTCCAATTAAATGTGACCTTTTGTGATCTCCTGTGTGAATGTGAAATGACCCAGAAGTGACCCGCATGCGCAGAAGAGTACTCAACGGTCAACGACGTCACTCGTTGTTTGCGGAAGTCGCTAACGTTAAACATGAATGTCAACAACAGTGTAGTCAACAGCGGAGCTCTTTTTGCAATATTAAAGTTATTTTCCCAACGGAGCCAGCACAATTACAATCTTCTGGTTTTAAGAAGAAAATTAAAAAGGAGGAGAGCAAGGTTTTTGGCCATGGCGTTTTGTGGAGCAGTGTTAGCAACGTCGGTACAGAGAAACGTGTGGGTGCAGAGTCGCAGCCAGGAGTGGTGGGATACTGATGTGAGTGGCTTCACTAATACAGAATTCATCAGTTTATCTTCTCGTTCCCGCCTACTTCAACGCAGACGTATGACGTTTGTAGAGTATCAATGACGTACGGGTCGGATACATGTGGCCTGGCCATTCAGACGGAGGTCGCATTTCAAAAGATCGGATACGTATCGGATTTAGGACCACATACCCAAGTGGCCTGGGTCACATTTGAAAAGATCGGATCTGTGTCGTTCAGACTGTCATGAAAAGATCAGATACAGGTCACATAGAGGCAAAAAAATCGGAACTGGGTCGTTTCAGCCTGCAGTGTGAACGTAGCCTATGTCTTTCTGTCAATCTGTAAGTCTATAATTTTTTTTCTTTTTACAATTACAGATTTTTATACTCCGATGAAGTGCAAATTGGACCGGAGACCGTTATGACCACGCTTTACTCAGCCAAAAAGTATGCAGTACCTGCGCTTGAAGCCCACTGCGTCGAATTCTTAAAGAAAAACCTACGCGCTGACAATGCGTTCATGTTGCTTACCCAGGTAATCACCGGGATTTGAGTCCGGTTTGATGGTGGCAATAGGAACTCACATATTGGACAAGTTTGTCCCCCAGTCATCTTGAGTCCCCATGTTTGACAGCTCCCTTTCAAATCCTAGCAAACAGTGCCTCGAGCTTATTGAGTGTTGTCTGTTTTTTTTTTTTTTTTTTTTTGTGTGTGTAGTCTATTATAGATTGTATGAAAACACGATTCCTTTTGCTTTTAGGCACGGCTTTTTGACGAGCCCCAGCTGGCTAGTCTCTGTTTAGAAAATATCGACAAGAACACCGCTGATGCGCTAGCCGCCGAGGGCTTCACTGATGTTGACCTCGGTACTGCTCTTAAGTATCAAATATCACAACAAAATACAATCAGAAGAGTAAGTCAGCAATAAACTGTCTTATGTTCCCTCCTGTGCAGACACCCTTGTGGCAGTCCTGGAGAGAGACACGCTGGGTTTACGGGAAGTGCGTCTCTTCGGGGCTGCGGTTCGTTGGGCGGAAGCTGAGGCCCAAAGGCAACAGTTACAGCCAACACCAGAGAACAAGCGCAGAGTGTTGGGAAAAGCACTTTCCCTTATTCGGTTCCCGCTTATGACTATTGAAGAGTTTGCAGCAGGTGATTTCCTGAATGCTTTTTCTGAAAAGTGGATCTGTCATATTTCACTTGACCGTAGTGATAGGTGCTCTAGCTTCCTGAGTTGCATTAGCCATAGAGCTAAACCTTGTGTATGTGTGCGATAGGTCCGGCTCAGTCTGGTATACTTACAGACCGGGAGGTGGTCAGTCTGTTTCTGCATTTTACCGTCAACCCAAAACCACATGTGGAGTTTATTGACCGGCCTCGCTGCTGCCTCCGGGGGAAAGAGTGCAGTATCACACGTTTCAGTCAGGTGGAGAGTCGCTGGGGCTACAGCGGAACCAGTGACCGCATACGGTAAGTATGTGGGTTTTTAAAACCCATTGATTGAAAAAGGTCTGAGACATCGAAGGGGAACATGTGGATTTGATTCTAGTCGTTTTATGTAGCTACCTGATTTAGGTGGAACGTTAAAAACTGTTGTCGAGTAATGTTTGCATTCAAATTCCTCACAGGTTTTCTGTGAACCGCAGAATATTTGTGGTGGGATTTGGGCTCTATGGGTCCATACATGGTCCAACTGACTATCAGGTCAACATCCAGGTAAGAAATTCATATTTCAAGCATGATCTGCCTGCAGTGCATTCACTGACGGTCAATGCATGTCTGACAGATGGTCTTTCTGTCTAAGTTGGTGATTCTTGGCTACATTCAATTGCAATAAGGACCAGATTTTATAGTCTAAAGTCTTGCGTTCAGTAGACTTTGTATTTCTGTGCTTGAAGATGATCTTGGAAATATGAAAATGTGTCAGTACGTGAGTGGTAATACTGCACATTTTCTTCTTATGTAGATAATACATACAGACAGCAATACAGTTCTCGGTCAGAATGATACAGGCTTTAGCTGCGATGGAACGGCCAGTACTTTTCGAGTCATGTTCAAGGAGCCTGTGGAAATTCTTCCCAGTGTCAACTACATTGCCTGCGCCACCCTCAAGGTAAAACAGACCAAAATTTGTGTATTAGCCCATTAATATGCCAACATGGTTATTGTAAATGCCACTTGCCACCTACAAGCAATGGCAAGTACCAAATCTTGGTTCCTTGCATCTACAGTTGCATTAATGCTTGCAAAGCTAATACTTTGTTAAAGGGTTAGTTCACCCATATAGCAAATTTATGTAATTAACAACTTACCCTGATGTTGTTTCAAACCCGTAAAACCGACGTTTATCTTTGGAACACAGTTTAAGATATTTTAGATTTAGTCCGAGAGCTCTCAGTCCCTCCATTGAAGCTGTGTGTACTGTATACTGTCCATGTCCAGAAAGGTTAGAAAAACATCATCAAAGTAGTCCATGTGACATCAGAGGGTCGGTTAGAATTTTTTGAAGCATCGAAAATACATTTTGGTCCAAAAATTTGAGAGAGTTCAAAACAAAGCAGCTGGATATCCGGTTCGCGAACGAATCATTCAGTTCACCAAATCGAACTGAATCGTTTTAAACGGTTCGCATCTGATACGCATTAATCCAAAAATGACTTAAGCTGTTAACTTTTTTAATGTGGCTGACACTCCCTCTGAGTTCAAACAAACCAATATCCCGGAGTAATGCATGCACTCAAACAGTATACGAACTGAACTGCTGTGAAGAGAGAACTGAAGATGAACACCGAGCCGAGCCAGATAGCGAACAATAGACTGACTCGTTCACGAGTAAAGAACCGGTTGCATCGGTTTTCGGATCACCAGTAGTTCTTTCGGACAGTTCGATTCAATAAACCGGTTGAAGAAAACGGTTCACCGGTTCTTTTGCGCTCGACGTATAATGGTGTCATTTGCGATGATTGCCCTTGATTCAAGCCTTCGGTTTACCTGCGCTCATAACACTAGCACAAAATCAGTTCAGAATCAATCACCAAAAGAATCAGTTCGGTTCAGACGCTCTGTGTGTTGGTCTGCTTCATGCTGAATCACACATACGCAGTATCATCAGCTCCTCGGTTCACGAATCGCACGCGTCTGACAGAAACGGTTCTTGACTCGTGAACGAGTCAATGTTTTGTTCGTTATCTGGCTCGGCTCGGTGTTCATCTTCAGTTCTCTCTTCACTGCAGTTCAGTCAGTGTACTGTTTGAGTAAATGAATTACTCCGGGATATTGGTTTGTTTGAACGCAGAGGGAGTGTCAGCCACATTAAAAAGGTAAACAGCTTAAGTTATTTGTGGATTAATGCGTATTAGAGATGCGAACCGTTTAAAACGATTCAGTTCGATTTGGTGAACTGAATGATTCGTTCGCGAACCGGATATCCAGCTGCTTTGATTTGAACTCTCTCAAACAACAGACACGGAAGAGAAGACAATGCTGAATAAAGTCGTCGTTTTTGCTATTTTTGGACCAAAATGTATTTTCGATGATTAAAAAAAAATTCTAACTGACCCTCTGATGTCACATGGACTACTTTGATGATGTTTTTCTTACCTTTCTGGACATGGACAGTATACCGTGCACACAACTTCAATGGAGGGAATGAGAGCTCTCGGACTAAATCTAAAATATCTTAAACTGTGTTCCAAAGATAAACGGAGGTCTTACAGGTTTGAAACAACATGAGGATAAGTTATTAATTACTTAAATTTGCTATCTGGGTGAACTAACCCTTTAACTAAAGTCTACTGGTTATTAACTATTATGAATCCATGGGATCTGGAATTTTGCACGAGAGCGAAAGATTTTCCCATGCAAATTTTGCATTGGGTTCAAGTGAATTCCATTGCATTGACCAACAAAAACCTGTTTTTGGTTTTAAAATTGACTTCTGCGCGAGCTGTGATTCAAACATCACTACGCTATTGGACAATGGACCTTTTTTGACTGCACATGTAGTTCCCTTGAAATCCTTTTACCACCAACAAATAATCATTTAATACAATATCTATATAATTGAATACATTATTTCATGAATTATCAATTAACCTTTAATGGATTGATGCATTTGCAGGGGCCAGACTCTCATTATGGGACCAAAGGGATGCGTAAAGTCACCCATGAAGCCCCTGCTACTGGTACAAAGACCTGCTTTACATTCTGCTACGCTGCAGGCAATAACAATGGCACTTCTGTAGAGGATGGACAAATCCCAGAGGTCATCTTCTACACATAATGACCAAGCTGAATCGTCTCACGATTGAGGAGTTTCGCATTGCATTTTGTGGCCAATTCACCGGTCTCCATGTAGACCGGTGACCAAATACTGATCTCTCATTTCTAATGGCTTTTGTTTCTAAGATTTGAAGCATGAGAATTCAGTCCTTTAAAAGTGTACTTAGGGTACAGATTCTGTTTCTACCCAAGTAGCACCTCGTAGTACCACCTTGATGTTATGAGCAGCCAATGTCTTTGCTAATTAATGAACAAATAGGTGAACTTTCATTGCAATGATCTACTACAGGTACAGTTCAACTCTAGAGGGTAACTCTCTTCCATTTGTACATTTATTTGAATGTTGACAACTGGTGTTTTTTTTTTGGTCCCACTTTTGACCCTTGATTGTTCAATGCTCATTAGTCCTTCAGATCGCACTCATGCACTTAAGTCCCCAGGTGCAACAGCAAGTTTGGGGAAAGTACACTACATCTCAATTAAGACATCAATTCATTGTATAATGGACTGTTATGTACCTTTTTTGAGTGGCCTGCACCCCTTGCTAGAGGTGAAACGTAATTTCTTCCACGGCAATGTGAACAGTAGATGTTTATAAAGTGTTGTTTTATTTATCAATTTATCATAATTGCCCTTCTTATAGTGATAAACCACAAGAGCACTTATATTCACAAAGCCATGATGTATAAAAGCTCTAAAGTATTGACTGCTGTGAAATACTGAATACATTTGTTACCAATTATGAATATTCATTTACTGAGATGTCGATAGAAGGAAGATGAACAGGAAATGGCTTCATGAATGTACCAATGCTTGTAAGCACTGTAAATATGTCCATGTCTTGTTTCTGTATGTTCAATTAAAGTCTGCACCCCAAGCTTGTTTTCCTCGAGTCACATGAATCTGAATCAAGTCAGATTGCTTTTAAACTAGCACCTCTTTCAAATTTCAATGATTCTTGTTTCAAACACAAATGTATAGACAACAGAAATAGTGAAGTTTAATAATTTAACTGTTAATATTGTATGTTTAATGTTAAAGTTGACAATTAACTTTGGCTAATGGACATTAGTCAGAGTATGTGGCATATTTACCATGGCACAAATAATAATAAAAACCTAGGAGGGGTACAACTACCATATTCGTTGAAGTGACCATACATTAATCCCTCATTTTCATGTAAAATGATTTTTTTTCAAACTACAATCCAGAATTTAAGACTATTACTCAGAAATTGAAACCAAAACCTTTAATAAAACCTATACAGGTACAGATGCACACACTATACCTGCCTGTCTGCACATATTAGCATATCCAAACCAATAATAATAATAAAAAGACAAGCAGAGACATTGCATTGCTGATTAAGACTTCTATTTCAGGCTTACAAAAACATGAGTCTTCCAGAAATATTTTACATTGAGGTAGACTGTTAATATCTTTTAATGATATCACAGCAAGCACAGAATATCCACATACCACAGTGCATAAATTGGGCAACTCATTTGACTAAATTTATAAATCCCACTAGGAAGTGAGAAAAGCCACCATTTGCCTGTTGGTCTAATACAGATGCCTACCTAAGGCAGACAACAAGACCATCTAAAAACTATGGTCATGTCTCCTATAGTGTAAATCTACAATTTGTCCAAGTAGTTGTCTAAAGCTAGAATGCCTTCGAGTCTCTTGCACTTTCGTGTGTCAGCCACCATCTAGGCAGGCTTGGAATTGGCTTCCATGGGGTCTCCAAAAGGATCTGCCAATGAAGTTCATGATGGAATCAAATATCTATATAATGGGAAAAGTTACAGCTCCATAAAAAATCCATGTGCACAAAGCAAATGAATCCAAGTTGTTGACAATAGCCATATCAGACAAAATTTTTTCATCAAGACAATCAGGTCAAAGTGAAGAATTTTTAAATCATCATTAATGGCTTGGATAACAACTATATGTTACCACTCGGAGAAAGATTACTCACTTTAAAGATAGGGTCCAGGATCAATTGGGCAAAAGTCCTGGGAATTATTTTGCCATCTGGCGAAGTGGCAGACTTGCTAAACTTGCCAGAGGAAGGGTCAGATTACCTGCAAGAAATAGTCACATGTTACAGAAAGAAACATTATAGTCAGCTGTGTTGTTCTGTTGGGTTTTCCCCATCTCGCCTGTCTCCCGAAAGCTTCATCAAGTCCTCAAACTTCTTGCACCGCCCAGCTGGTTCCAGCTGGGCTTCACCTTTGGCAACAAACCTCATCACATACATCTCCACAAACTGCTTCAATGTGAAAACCCGTCCATGCAGTCCAGATCCAAAGTCAACAGTACCAATGACTGGATTGGTCTAAGAGCAGGATATTAAGTAGACAGTGTACCTAATAAACATTTTAGGACAATCAATTAAAAAATTAACCTAATAACAGCAGAGTTCTTTGAAAAATGTAAAGGTTCCATGAGCAAGCCATGAGGCACTCACCATAATGAAGCCCATAGGCCCATTCTCATCCTCACCATGGGTGGAGATGATCACGTTGACGTTCTCAAACAATGCGCTGGAAGGTCTAGTACAGCTCTTCAGGGACCAGCTGCAGCTCCAGCAATGCACGGTCCATCTTGCTAATCATCAATATAGACTTCATTCTCTCAACAATAGCCTGTCTGAGCACAGTCTCTGTCAAACATAAATAAGACACAGATCATGCAACATTTCAGATAGAGTCATATCTGGTTCTCTTACATATGGCACCCTACACTTCAAAATAAAAGGCACTTTAATGGAATATAACATTCCATGAAGAACACTGAACACTCATGGAACCTTTCCATTGCACAAAAAGTTCTTATGATAAAAGGATCTTTAAAAAATTGTTCTAAGAGCAGTTCACTAAAAGGTTCATTAGGAAACACATTTTTAACAGTGTACCTAGTTTTACCAAAACCCCGCCATTTTAGCATCACCACCTATTATATGGTTTTGGACTATATAATGACCACCAATCGATCTAGAGGCATGAAGTTCAAAATTATGCAGGAGCAAAGCTACATTTTGTTCCCACAAGTGTAATATGAACAACACAATGAATTTCTGAGCAGTGGGTGTTATTTTAGTAAATGTGGATTTTATTTCAACGACAATAAACGCTAATAGCTCATGTGGTCTCAAAATGGCAGCACCCATGAGGGGGCATGTAAAATGAAATTCTACAGGACTTTTAATAGATCTTAAAGTCTAATTAACTTGTGCAGAACTTTATGTGCAGTCTTTAGCAACAGCTGTTTTGCTAGCACACCACTGAAACAGACATGTAAGAACCGAGCGCCAACCTCCCGCTCTCTCGTGAGTCCAATAAGGAAGTGACTAAAACTGCAATTCATTGACTGGCCGCTTGAGGCTGGCTGCAAAAGGGAGTCAGTCCCATAGACTCCCCATGTTAAAATGCCCAACTTTACAGCAGGAAAAAACATGTTTACAGCCTGGTTCAAAAAATGATTTTGGTCTAAATAGCTAATTTTGCCCTTCATGACAACTGTGAGGGGGGTGAATTGTTTTATAACTCATCCGTTTAAATTATATTAAGACTTAAAGTTCTGCATAATTAAGGGCGTAGCCACTTGAGTGACAGGTGGATTGCCGCTGCTGACACTGCCGTCGTGCTAGGTGGGTGTGGCTTCAGCAACTAGCTCCCGCCTTTTTGCCCATTTTTGATTGTCCGGGAGAGTCGCGTGGTGACGCGCTGCCAAGATGGCGACGGCCCGCTCTACACACTTTAGGCTTCAAAAACACACTTCAGGAGTCTACGGGTGACGTCACGGACACTACGTCCATGTTTTTATACAGTCTATGGTAAGAACCAATACAGTTGACAATAGGCTTTGATGAAACCAGGGTAACACACCCAGAGAGCACAACTGGTCAGAAGTAAAGGAATCGAAGACATCTGTTCACCATTTCAGAAAATGGTGTTTAAAAACGTGTTTTAAACAGTAACTGTACATATAAACGTACACACTTAAGAGAGAATGTAATTAAATTTCTTACAAAAAGAGAAAATTGAATTCATATGTTGGTCAGTGTTTCAGAAGTGTCTCGTACAGCATCTTCACTATTAAACCAAATTCAACTCAAAGCACTTAAATGGTCACAAAATATCAAACTTTAGAAGATTATTAATGCATAAAGTAAATGCCGTCATATATCGCCTTACCATTTTGCCCGATGATTTGGATTCGTTTAACGGTGAACTCGGTTGGGACCCAGGCGAGGGGGAGAGAGGGGGAGAGAGGGGGAGGAAACGCAACCCTCATGAATATATATTAAGCGCGCCGTACGTATTGTACGTGATGACGTAGCATTACCGCATTTTCCAGGATGAGAGAAAATGTTGGGAATAGGGTATACAACGAGATAAAATATAATTTAATTTCAGTAAATTACAAGCACATGAGAAACGGATCATTTAAACTTTTTAAACAGTTTCTTTCATATAAAGCGCGCATTCGACCAGCAGATGGCGCCTCGTCACTGAATTCACAAAGATTCTGTTACGCTGTCTCCACAGCCTTGCGAACTCTTGATTTACACACTATCAACTTATTTTTAAAGGTGATGGGATGTAAATCATATATCTGACAGATCATGCAGGCTACGTGATTAGTAGGCTATATTGATGTGGAGATACTGTAGCCTATGTGTTTTCGTTGGACTGAAGTATTGAATTTAACACGAATAAATGCTTTTAAGTTTTCAGACATTTCCCTGATAGCACATGTAGGCTACATCATGGGTACGGATATTTGACATCTGCATTTATGTCAGCAAGACATATATTTTTTAGAGTGTCTGCTCAACATGTCTATGTCTCCTATCAGATGTCAAATAGACGTTTATTAGATGTCTTTAAGATGTTTATGATGTAGAATATATGTAAAACTGACATCCTAAAGATGTCTGTCAGATGTTTGTACATCAAGAGATCTTTCACATATATCTTGCAGATGTACGTGCGCTATGGGTTCATCAGCTATACAATCGGTATGTTGTTAACCATTGAACGCACTGTAATTCTGTCCCTCACAGCCTAATTTCTATGTCAAAATGACGGTATCTCTACCCAGACTGTGTTAGGACTAATACATTTCAACCAAGGATGCTCAGAATTGGCATAAGTAGTTTAGCATTATCTACCTATTTACCTTATATATATATATAAAGGTCATTATCTGTTTATGTAGTTGGTGTAAGTAAAAATAAATATATATATATCTTTGAATTAAAAAAAAAACTTTCAAATTATGATTAATGACTTTTTCCTTAGAGTGACAAAAATTGTGTATTTTTTTATGTATACAATTTGTATAAAAATATTTCTAAGAACTTGACACTTTTTTTTTTCTTTTTTTTCTTAAGATTTCACCTTTGTATTTTCACAGACATCCTTATTCATCAATGACCATTTAAACTTAGGATGTTTAATGCCCTCAAACATCCCTGTAGCACCAGTCCTGCCTGCAACATTCACATTCAACACTGTTAGACATTTCAAAGGGTTTTTACAGTAACTTACTGGCAACACTGTTGTAAGTTACTGTAATTAATATTTACAGGGACAAACTGTATTTGATTTATTATACAGTAAATTACTATACAAAATCTAATTCATCAGTGTAATACTGTAGTTCATTTATTTTATGTACTACTGTATGTATGTACTACTGGCATTCAATTAAAACAGACGGAATAATGACAAAATATAAAAAATTCTTTATTTAAACATTGCATGTATAACAAATAAAAATACAGTCTTCCGATGCTGGAACAGTTCATCTTCATCATTTCTCTTGTCTTAGGACATTTTGCAGTGCATTGTGTTGTATTCTCTGGATTTATCCTCACAAATAATCTTTAGGCAACAGAAACATAATGGGAAAAGAAATCCATAGCCGTCTGCAAAACCCAGGTGCTGCTCCAAAACGTGGCCACCACCTTTCCTCACAATCTACTTTGTTGGTGACAGAAATGTGTTCCCTGAAAAACAAGTAGGGCGGGAGCATCCAGATGGTTACAGAGCCCATGTGGACTGCATGTGAAGTAGAGAAAAAAAGTATACAATTGCATTTGTGCTCTTACTATCTATGTGACTACAATGTTCACTGCTGTTGAGAGGTGTAGGAGGAAGAAGAGACTGCAACCACGTCAAGGTCACAAGTTCACTGAATACAACCATTTTAATCAAACCGGGAACAGACGGTTTTTGACAGAGACACAATAGGACACCATCAGTCTGTCTTGAGATGAAATCAAAGTGACAGAAAAGAGCGACTTGGTCAGGCGCATGAGCCTTCAATCCGTCTGAGTGGCTAAAAAGTATCAGTCAATAAATGAAGTGAGCTGAAAATATATATTTTTTTCAGTCGGCGCACTCATGGGATGTTGTTTACGGCTGCTTATGCTTAGTTAAGGACTTTTCAGTGTCACTGGGTAAGTAAAAAAAGATCTTTATTTTATTGGTAAAAATGGTATGGTAAAAACGTCAATTTGTAAACCACAAGTTCATTTAGTTTCATTTTACAGTAAAATCCTGTTAAATGTAGTTTTTATAAGTGACAAATAAAAGAATAATGTAGTTTATAATTTACAGTGAAAAAAAAAAACAAATAACTGACATTCCTACAATTCTCTTTGACAGCTCAAATTTAGTGATTATATGGTTATATATTACATTCCAGATAACAAAAATGTCTTGTCTATGAATGTTTTGCTAACATTCCCATTAAGTTATGAAAATGTTATTTCGGAATGTTCGCTAAAGATTCAAACGTCCAGTTTCTTAATGTTTCACAGTTTTTTTTTTTTTGGTTTTGTAAACTGTTAAGCCTGTGTTATAGGGGAGAGTGGGGACAGTTGCAACGTGTGGCAGTTGCAACATTGCTGATTTATCCAATCAGGAATGAGCTGGAGTCATGACAGTCCTACTGCACATGCTCAGTATGCCCCTATTTCTTTCTGGAAGTTTACAGCCACATGTGAAACTACCTTATGGGAGAACTGAAATTCAGGGTAAAAAAGTAACTTTTTTTACAACTAGATTTTTTGTCATAATGTCTAAACTGTTTAAGCATTGATCTTTATAGTTTTATAGTTTGAATGTGCAGTTTCTTA
Source organism: Carassius carassius (assembly GCF_963082965.1). Taxonomy (NCBI): domain Eukaryota; kingdom Metazoa; phylum Chordata; class Actinopteri; order Cypriniformes; family Cyprinidae; genus Carassius; species Carassius carassius. Next base: position 21,198,048 of record NC_081770.1, on the reverse strand, counting down.
GCTCTTAACAGACTTAGGTACAATGTGTTCAAGCTAATTTGTTAGGCTAGCATCACTAGTTTTAAGATGGCTGCCAGGGGGTGGGACAGTTGCAACGCATTGTTGCAACTGTCCCCACATGGTGTTGCACCTGTCCCTCATGACAATAATAATGACAAATAGATATTGCTGTGACATCTGATCCTTTGGAAGTTCCTCCAGTGCACGCAGGGACTTCTGCCTCTTCTGCAGTTCCTCCAGTGCATGCTGGAACTTCTGCTGCTACTACAGTTCCTCCAGTGCAAGCTGGGACTGCTGCCTCTTCTGCAGTTCCTCCAGTGCAAGCTGGGAGTTCTGCTTCTTTTGCAGTTCCTCCAGTGCACGCAGGGACTTCTGCCTCTTCTGCAGTTCCTCCAGTGCATGCTGGAACTTCTGCTGCTACTACAGTTCCTCCAGTGCAAGCTGGGACTTCTGCCTCTTCTGCAGTTCCTCCAGTGCAAGCAGGGACTTCTGCCTCTTCTGCAGTTCCTCCAGTGCAAGCTGGGAGTTCTGCTTCTTTTCCAGTTCCTCCAGTGCATGCTGGGAATTCTGCTGCTACTACAGTTCCTCCAGTGCAAGCTGGGAGTTCTGCTTCTTTTGCAGTTCCTCCAGTGCGTGCGGGGGGGTTCTGCTGCTACTACAGTTCCTCCAGTGCAAGCTGAGTTCTCACCTGAGACTGTTAGACCTCACCCCAGAGCAGGACCACGGAAGATAACGAAAGCAAATGGTAGGAAAAAATGCAAATCAGCCATCTTGACAGACACCCCCGAAAAGGAGGCTTTGGAGAGGGAGAAAGCAAAAGTAAAGAGAAAGCCAACCAAAGTTAAGAGAAAACTGACAAAAAACACAATGGAAACAAGCCAACAAACCAAAACCGAGAAGAAAAAGCATACATAGAAGGACAGTGACTCTGAGAAAGAAGAAGATTTTTGTTGGGAGAGCTACTCCAGACCAAGCGAGGTGTGACTTCAATGTTGGCCTGATGGTGGTTCCATTTACGTTTGCCACAATTATGAGTCAGATGGGGAATTGTGAATACATGATGCTATGAAATAAACAGTTTGTGTTCTTTTGGTGGTGTTATAAAATTGTTAGGGCCTACATGAATCAGTTTGTGGGATTTACAAAGGTGTTACATGGTTGTGTACTGGTTTTTTACTTTAATAAGTTAACTCAGTGAACTCTGGTCTCAAATAAACTAAAAAAAGATTTGAAAAATGATGCCGAAGTATGAGTTTTATTACATCGAAATGACTGTTGCAACTGCCCCTCAGTACTGTTGCAACTGTCCCCATGTATGGGGACAGTTGCAACATTTTTCAGGGTCCATTTAAGTACAAATTACTTTCATATTATCACATGTACACATGTTGCAACAGTATGGGCAGGTAGGTGAAATATATGGGTTTAATATATATATATATTTGTCTTTCTAATACAAACAGTCGCTGAGAAACTGAAGGAAATTTAAAAAGTGTTGCAACCGCCCCCACTCTCCCCTACTTTCCATGTGCGTGAGTCCGCTGGTGTTGTAAAAAATCGTCATCGGAGAGTGTGCGCGTAGGCTCTGCGCTGACATCCGCGTGCCTCCATTTTTTTTCAGTAGGCTTCAGAAGCACCAATTGCACATGCGCAGGCAGTGAGAAGAAGCCCGTTGCTTCTTGAACCTGTACAATCCGTCGATAAAACAATATAAAAACAGCCAGATGTGCAATAATTCTGGGGAATTGTTTGTTTACATGTTTGTTGTGGACCATCAGTGTATGCTTTCGGTAGTATAAATACAGTACAAGTTTTCCACATCGCGCTGTCCGTGTACGTGTCCAGATTGCTCATGCGGAAAGCATATAACATTTCGTTTAATCATTATGCAGACATTATGGAAATGTTAGTTTTGAATGTTTTCTAAATGTTCCAAAACAAGTTGTAACATTTAAAAAAAAGTGTAAGAAGAACATCCAACTAAAACGTTTCAGAAAAAACTTTCCATAAACTATGAATTAATAATTTCTTGGTGCTAAAGTTTTGAGAATTGTATTGAAGACCTGTTATCTTTTGAACAAACATTGTATTTATTCGTAACTTCTCACCAGAGATTGATTTTTTTTTCTCACACAAATGTGTCGATTCACTTCAGAAGGCCTTTATTAACCCTCAAAAGCTATGTGGAGCACTTTTTATGATGGATGGATGCATTTTATTGGACTTCAAAAACTCAACGCCCATTCACTGCCATTATAAATGGTAAATGGACTGCATTTATATAGCGCTTTCAACAGATCCCATGGCCATCCAAAGCGCTTTATAACTTGCCTCACATTCACTCACTCATTCATACATACACCGACTGCAGTGTCAGCCATTCAAGGTGCCATCCAGCTCGTCGGGAGCAGGTGGGGTTAGGTGTCTTGCTCAAGGACACCTCGAACTTTGGTCAGGTGGAGCCAGGGATTGAACCCCCAACCTTCTGGTTTGTAGACAACCTACATGAACCACTGAGCCACTGCCTTATAAAGAGCCAGGACATTTATTAATATAACTCTGATTGTATTTATCTGAAAAAAGACAGTCATATACACCTAGGATGGCTTATGGGTGAGTGAGTAAATCATGTTCATTTTATTTTTTGGGGAGAACCATCCCTATAAAATAGTGCTTAAAATGAGGAAAAAGTGTCCAATATTTTCTGTTTGTGGTAAAGCAGCAATGGTGTCCTTGCCTAATTCAAGGGGGATTAATAGAAACAGTGTGGAAAAATCTGTGCGTCACATTCGAAGCCTCTTAGTTTGCCATAGATTTTTGCCTAAACAATACTTTTTACGGCTAAGACATTGATGTATTGAAGAAGAGGGGGAAACATCCAGGAAAACTGTCCGTCCTTCAGTTTTCCTTCAAACTTTCCCTGAAATTGACACTCCATGTAGGAATTCCACCGTCTAATTATGTCTCTTGTGGAGAGGTACGTGAGTGCTTTGTAAAACAGTGGCTGATGCTTTGAACCGTGTGCGTGACGCTGCTTTCTTTGATGGTGTGTAAGCGCAGTGGACATACGTAAACCTGACGGTGCCATTAATGTCTGTTTAAAGTTCCCCTGAATACAAATGACATTGCCTTAATTGATGACTGAATCTGTGCTTGCTAATGAAGAGTAAGCAAAGAAACGGCTCTGGTAAATTTCAACAAAGCCTATCTGATACATAATAGATCTCCTCTGAGAATGAGAAATTATTTTTTTTAAAGCTACAGCTTACACAATAGATGATTCCTAGTAAATCAGGATAGCTTTCAAAGTTGGATGGGCCTGTTCAGCTTCAAAGTTTTGTGTGGCAGATGATGAAATAAGAGTAGATGGAGATAGACTTGTTTTAAGAGAAGACACACTGTGCCTGATGAGATGATAGTTGTTCCTGCATGAGTCAAAGCAGCTCTGATGTCAAGAGTAAAATGAGAACAGGTCTTTACCATTCAGAAATAAATAAATAATAATTATGCCATATAAAACAGTCAAGTCTGGAAAAGGCGGACAAGCAGTAGCCACTATTAAAAAATAAATAAATCAAATAAATAATAATCTGGTGAAGTCATAAAAGTATCATTTAATAAAATAATACAATTTTAATTGCTAATAATTAAAAATAAAGAAAAAATATTTACATAGTAAAAAGAGCAATAATAATAATATATATGGATGGCTCAAAACAGCTCAGATTGCAACAGATATTTACCATTCAAAAATAAAATGAATAATAGTCTGGTGAAGACCGAGAAGCAGTATAATTAATAATTGAATTAGTTAATAATCATCAAAATGATTAGAAATCAACTAAAAATAATAAAAAGGTGATTATGCAGTAAAACTAATAATAATAGTAATATGTATGTATATATGTATGATTCAAAACAGATCTTTATCATTCAAAAACAATGAATAAAAAATACACTGAAAATAATTACTTTTTAATTAATTTTTAATTACTTTTTAATACTTAGTAATTATACTGTTTATTATGTATATTGTATATTTGTTGACTATCAAAACTGTGTGAAAGGTCAAATTACCTCAGAGAGAAGGGAAAACATGACCTTTGAACTGGTTCTGCATCAGGTGTTTTCCCACAACAAATGCCTGAAACTCTTACTTGCAAGTGCAATGAAACATATAAATAATTCCAAAGAATGATTTTTCCGGGGATGTGAAGGGAAGTGTGGTACTGTCGGGGGGAAAAAAAGTGAGTTTGCCCTTTTGATGCAATTTAACTGGTTTGACTCAAACTGATAATATGATTGCTATTACTTAATAATGTCTAACACAGAAGTTACTGTATGTTTGGCTAAAATACAAATTTTCCTATTTCTCCAGGGTGTTGCCACATTTATTTTTATCTTACATCGCAACAAAGAGCAGCCAATCAAATGCAGAGGATGATGACCTGATTGTTGCGTTGGAGTTCGAACTTTGTCCTGGGTGAGCAGAGGGACAAAGATAGAGTGAGGATTAAGAGATATTTTGGATTTGTCCCATTTTTTGCCGTTTTTTCAAGGATATTATAGACTACGTTAGCCCTGGGTAAAGGTAATGGAGCACTATTCAGACCAGGCAAGTCATAATGCTTTGAATTTGAACTGGTTTTGCATGAGAAATTAGTATTAAACGTAGCCTATGTTATCTATCCTGCCCGTGTAATATCTCATACAGAGCAAAGTTTAGAAAAATAGACAACATTTCAACATTTGCTTGCTTTCAACTGTTTTGGTGCTTTGGTCCATTTTCTGTCTTTTCCATTGATCCCCACTGGCAACAAATGATATATACAACAATTATATTCACTATCTCAGGGTGGTGAAGGGTTAGAACTACTCGATTTGCTCTTTGATAAGAATGACGGCATCTTACGGCATGAGACTATGGGAACACAAATCGATCATCTTTGGCCAGTCCAAGGCCCTCATGTAAGTCTGGCTTCTTCCAAGTTTTTCAGGTCTTCCAAGTTTAACATAAATGAAAATTTGAATTCTTCCCAAAATGAAACTGATAATTCACTTACCCCAATGTCATTCCAAAACGTTTTTGACTTTATTCCTCATGCAGACCACAAAAGAAGATATTCTGTAGAATGTTTTTGACGAAAACAGTTCTTTAAAATTCTTACTTTGTGTTCCGCAAAATAAATTATTCAATATCTCATCATTCACCATCCTGTATTCTCGATTGCCAGATGATGATGCCCGCTCAGGGTGACGAGGACTTCTTCAGTGCACTTTTAGATGGGTACGACTCTGTTTCTGGATCTCCAGTTTGGTCGCCCTCTCCTAGCGACAGCGGAATCAGCGAAGATCCTCATTCGGATCACATCGAGAGTCCGCCACCGACCGCAAGCCCTCCTTTGGAGCCTCGCATTGTCGTATCCCTGGCGCAACACAATCTCGACACCAACTTTCCTTTTAATTTCAGTGAGTATCAAGTATTTGTGAAGCGAACCTTCCAGGTGACTCGAGACTTTGTAAACACAGATGATTAGCCTCCTACTTATTGATTCAATTCATTCACTGCACCCTGTTTTGCTACACGTTCAGAAGATAAGCCCCTATTCCTGAGCTTTGTGAATCTCTACACACGCAAACAAAGAAAGATAAATAGTATTATCTGTTGCTGCAGATGGCTGGGACACTGGCTTCTTCTCAGACAGGGCTGGAGGGATGCAGCGTGCATCTGAAACACCACAGGCACAACCGAACACTGGATTCCCTCGAACTATCAAGGACCTGCTGCTATCTGGCACACCAGAGCCTGTGAGTCTGCACTCAGGCATGAAGCTAGGTAAAACACACAAGGCAGAATAGGGAAATGGTGAACTTGACTGCAGATAAAAGATAAACTCGATAGGTTTCTGACCATCCAGCCACACAGAGAGATTGATTGGATTCGTTACCTTCATGCCCATTTGATATTCCAGGCCACAAAGGTGTCCCAGCAGTCCTACCAGGAGCTGATTCTCACAGAGGATGAGAAACGATTACTTGCCAAGGAAGGACTGACTCTGCCAAATCAGTTCCCGCTTACCAAGGTACCGTCAGTTGGCAACTACACCATAAAAGTAGAGCGCAGTCTTTGTAGCTCAATGTTTCTGCTTCCCTCCCATGATCAAGTACGATGAAAAGATTCTGAAGAAAATCCGCCGAAAGATCCGCAACAAGCAGTCGGCCCAAGAGAGCAGGAAGAAGAAGAAAGAATACATCGATGGCCTGGAGAGCAGGTATCAACTGTTGTGCTCGAACAAATGAAGCAAAGCTACGTGCGTTGAATCACGGAGTAAAAATCATAATCCGAGTTAATGAAATTTGCAGCTACTGAACACAAACCCCCTGGCAAAATACCAGGTGGAAGTTCACTACTGTGTCTGAGAATTAACTCGAGCGTGGATTTGATTGCAACCTGTTTTCATTTACATGCTCTTTGGGAATCTGTTTTTCGTAGGATGGTGGCATGCAGCGTACACAACCAGGAGCTGCAGAGGAAAGTCTTCCAGCTGGAGAAATGCAACATGTGAGGGAATCATTTACTTGGTAATATTCACACTCATTACAGGCTCCTGAAATCAAACTTTTACCCCCCTCTCTCCATTTCAGCTCCCTGATGGAACAACTGCGTCGGCTGCAGGCGATGGTCATGAATGGATCCAACAAAACGGCCCAGACTGGGACCTGCATTCTGGTAAGTGTTAAAAGAAGAAATATTAGCACATAAAAAAACAACAAAAAAAGTGAATAAGTGATATAGAGACACATTTATATTGTGTAAGAGAAATACGATGCTGTATTACAATCAATTATTGAAAAATGGTCTGGAAAATATTATCTATGCTTTTAGATGTATAAAGGTTAAGAGAAGCATTTGCAATTTGAATCATTTATTTACAGATTCATGAATACTGTTTCAAAGCAATTTTACAGAAAACAATGCCTCAACCCACAACCCACCATAAGCAAACCAAATTCAGTGCCAAGAAAATTTCCCTAGAAAGATGCAAATCAAATACAAACTTTACACTGTAAGGAAAGAAAGATGAAACAAGATTACTTTTTAAAATTTCAATAAAATGAATAACAATAAAACCACATGCAAATTTGGGTCACAGTTTTTTTAAGGTATAGTTCTCACTATAACTAAAACTATTAACATTTGTCTAAATAAACTCCTAATTACTGTTTATTAGTAGTTAAGTAGATAAATTTAAGTGTTGGGTAGGATTAAGGATGTAGAATGTGGTCATGCAGAATATGTGTTTCACAAGCACTAATAAACAGCCAATATGCTAGTAATATGCATGCTACTAAACAGCTAGTTACTAGTGAAAATTGGTTCCTATACTTAAAGGACTCATGGGATGCCAATATTTTCTAAGTTGATATTATTCTTAAGGGTCTTAATGAAAAGTCTATAATATACTTTGGTAAAAATATCTCAATGGTTGTGTAAAAAACACCCTTTATTTCCTGTCAAAATCAGCTCTGTTTTTGCAAGCTGCTGTTTAGTCCACGTTGCTTTAAATGCTAATGAGATTTTCATCATTATAGGATGGATGAGTACACACACTTCCAACACACATTCATGTTATGACAACTTGTAAAGTGAATTTAGCATCCGATGACCCCTTTAAGTGTTTCCCAGACTTGTTTTTGCTTACCATCATGTCTATATTTCTATTTCTTAATATTATTTTATCCTGTCACAAGAATGAAATGATCTCAAATAATTTCAAGCCTCTCGAAATCAGACTGAGATCTTTCAAATTCCAAATTATTTAATTTGATTTATTTTTAAATTACTATTATTATTATTATTATTATTATTATTATTATTTTATTTTATGTTCATCAAAGTATCCTGAAAAAAAAAAAATAAATCACACACACAAACAACTAACACTAATAAGAGGAAATGCTTCTTGAGCACCATTTCTGGAGTATTATTGGACACTGAAGATAAGCTTTTATTTTCTGCTTGGCCATTACACAAGTAATATTAATTGAAAATGCCATTTCTGGTTGACTTCAGTTGATTAAATGGAAAAAAAAAAACTGACTCACACTAAGGTACATAAGGTAAAAATGAAAAAGTCTCACACTAGAGTACATTTCATTGTGTTTTATGACTAGTCAAGACTTTGACTGACCCTCTTAAGGGGACAGTTCACTCAACAATGAAAATTCTGTCATTAATTACTCACACTCATGTCATTCCAAACCCATTAGACCTTTGTTTATCTTCTGAACAAATATTGAAATATTATTGAAACCCTGCATAGACAGCAATGCAACTGACATGTTCAAAGCCCAGAAAGATAATAAGGACATTGTTAAAGTAGTCCATACGACATCAGTGGTTCAACCATAATTGTTTTAGGGTCATAAAGATCTTAGATTTCATCAAAAATATCTTAATTTGTGTTCCAAAGATGAACAACGGTCTTACGGGTTTGAAATGACATGAGAGTAAGTAATTAATTACTTAATTTACATTTTTGGGTGAACTCTCCTTTAAAGCAATCATCAGTGTTCCTCAACATGAAGGAGGCTTTGGAACTAAATAATCACATACAAAGAAACTCTGATCTATAGCTACTTGAGAACATACCTCATAAATACGTTACATCAAAGTCATGCTTCACAAAATGGCCTTCCGTGCTGGTACACTCAAGCTTTCCACTTGCCTCTGTCCCTCAGGTGCTGCTTCTGTCTTTCACCTTGATTCTGCTGCCCAATCTGAAGCCCTTCACAGATACCAAGGTCAGCCAACATGGAGACTTCAGCCCATTGAGAGGTGAGTTTTCTGACCAAAACATCTCCTCCATTCAGCCCTTGAGGGGAAAAACCCATTACCACTACTTTATATCCTCTCATGCTAACTTGAGAGGAAAATGTCATGCTTGAAGAACGAAGGGTTTTTCAATCAGTGAAATGCATCATTTGGTTGACAAGCCATTAGGCTTGGACTGAAACCTTGAGACAGTTATTGGAAGTACTGAGAGAGTTGAATGGCAAGAAGAATGGCAAACAGCTTAGTCATGTTTCTCACATGCTGAATCAACAGCGTGGAAGAAAAGCTGTAATTTGTCCTCATCAAACGGCTGTCAGTGTTTCTGAAGGCAATCAATTCTTACTCTGCAGGCTAAGCGTAGGTCATGGTTAAAGTTTGGTGCACTTGGTCACAGTCTTGTTCGATTAGCATCCTGTTGAGCACTGCAGCTCTTTTGAAGTGGATGGTCGAAGTTCAGGAAAAAAAGAACAGGGGAAAATGTGTCACAAAGTGACTTGTATGTTTATTTCCTACATAGACGAAAAAATAACTTGCAATTCCCTTTCTACAGGTGCATCTCAATAAATTAGAATGTCGTGGAAAAGTTCATTTATTTCAGTAATTCAACTCAAATTGTGAAACTTGTGTATTAAATAAATTAAATGCACACAAACAGAAGTAGTTTAAGTCTTTGGTTCTTTTAATTGTGATGATTTTGGCTCACATTTAACAAAAACCCATCTTAATAAATCTTAATAAATAGTGAGATATCAATTAACTATGTAATATTTATTTTGTAAAATGTTTTGTATCATTTTTTTCACCTAAAAGTTAGTGTACTTGATTACCAAGGAGACAGTAGACCCTTTTTCTGTTAGTAGACATTGTGACTTTTTCTGTGGCCGGAGCTTATGTGGAGGCAGAAAGATTTCTCTGACCACTTTACTCACACTAGCTATTAAGTTTGTAAGCTTGTTTTTTTTTTTTTAAACAATGACTGGAGGAAATCTAATTTTACTTGCGACTGTAAGGTCACTCGCCGTCTGGGACCATGATTGATATTTAAAAAGGTTAACTTTAACAGACTAAGCCAGATCGGTCGACCTGTAACGTTACGCTCACTCGTGGATAATCTGACAGGATATACTTAAAGTTGAGTGACTCACTAAAGACAAACTAACCGTTTCTATCTAGTCATGAAGATGTATATACATTTCATGCCGAATCTGCGCTGATTTAAACTGGCTGCCTCCAGTTTCCCCTTTGCTTTGCTTCCAGCTAGCGCTGTACACGTAATTGTGATGTTGACCCTAAAAGGGTCAATAGTATCAGTCAAAGGAAACGGTTATTAATTATTTTTATTGGCTGCCATGCCAAATCATGCACACCTGCTTGCTTTTCTGTTTGATCTTAGTGTATTTGTGAACATTGGCGCTCTGTTTTGTTGTTGTTGTCCTTTTTCTCTATCAAAGGTTTTAGTAATCATCATAAATTATATATCGTTTGAAAGCTAAGATGCAAGAGTCATCCTGTGGAAACCATTTTGAAATTGAACATTGCGTTACCATGGAAATGGTTCTTTAAAATGTTTTGGCAGTCTCCACCCCTTAGTGGGCGGTGACAAGTGTCATATTGCAATCATTTTACAATCAAAACATTTTATAATCATGACAAAACATATTGGAAAGGTCTGAGTCTCAGGATTCCATATATGATTTTTTTTTTTTTTTTTTGCGATAGAAGCAATATTGACAGACATTTCAACATATGTTACAGAGAAATGCATAAAATAAAATGAAATATGAGTATAATGTATTTTCTTTACAATAAATGTAAACTTCTATAACATTTTGATACTTAATTAAAAAAAAAACTCCACTTTTGACCAACCTTAGGTCTGTATTCCAAAGTGTTCATAAATTACAACAATATAAGTTTGGAAAGTTCACTTTCATGCCTATTTAAAAAAAAAAATATGATGACAATTAAGGGGTTACAAATAATTGTAACACTTTACATTAAGGTTCCATTATTTAATTTGAGTTATTTTATTAAAGCTTATTAATGTATTAGTGTATTTCGAGCGTTCACTTAAAAAAAATAAAATTAAAATAACCCACCCGAAATAGGCTATAAAAGGACGCAATTTAGAAGAAACTAAAGAGAAATGAAGATAAATAGGCCTGTCATTTGTGAACATCATTTCCAGTGTGTCCAATGATGCAAAAGTGTAAAAATACAAACTTTTTTCCCGTATTTATTATACAAACTGCAAGTTCAGAAATGAGCCTTAGCAAGACAAAAGGAGTCGGCCATATTATTTACCTAAAAGTTTACAAATTAATTTACGTTACAGAACGTAATTACAGCGCGATATGGTGATGTGTCGGAGATTACGCTGTGGTGGAATTTTCACGAACGACATTCGAGGGGAACAATAAAAGAATTCTCTCGTGATTTATGTGTAGACACTGTTGTTAATTGTTGAAAGATGAATTACTTAAACTAGTGAGAGTGTAGGCCTTCGTGCAAATATCAAGTGGCGGTCGTTTTTAAGAACATATACACTTTTTAAAAGAAGAGGTTTGAATAAATTTCTAACATTTTTTTTTATCCCCTTTCAGTTCAGTCACGGTCACTGCACAACCTTCAGTCTTCCCGCGTGCTGCGCGCCCTGGAGCATCCGTTCTCCGTGTCTGAGGACTCCAAAATGTCCCCGCGCTTCTCTGAGGATAAAAGTATGGCGGAGATAGCGTCACTGCTGGGAGGACTTCACAGGAGACAAGAATCCACCAATTACGATTCTGAATCTCACAACCACAGTTTAGACCAGCGTGACGACCATCACCATGGAGACCCCATCACTGGGCATGTAGCGACAGTGACCTTGAATCCGGGACGTGGCTCGCGGCGGAGTCCTCACGCTGATGACATGTGAAGGGCAGAAGGGGATTTACCCGGGGATTTGTCAAAACTACTTTAACAGCGCTTTTGAAGACGGGAGCCAGTCAACAGATTGCTGGAAGCTCGTTTTTCTTCTTTCTGCTGAAGTCATTTTAAAAGACACATTACATAGCTGCTTATTTATATATTATCAAACTATGGATAAAATATCAAGTCCAATTTCACCTGTTGATTTGGAATGATGGAAATGCATTCGCTCGTGTTTTAAGGTTGCCAGAAGCAGAAAGAAGAAAAGCAATCTTGACTTTTCGTTAAAATGCAGTGGGGTCCAAACAAAAATGTGCATGTGCTTTAAAACAAGGCACAGTTATTTTTGCGAGAATAAGTGGCAGACTGACTGTACATTATCTTGCTTGTTTATTTAGGCCACACGCTAAATAAACATGGCATATTTATATACAATATACAAGCTTATGCTTTGTCCACTACACAATGTACAAAGCAATGGGACTAGCAACGAATGTTGAGGAATGTTGAAATAATGAAATAATATTGATATTAATACTGCTCTGAAGTCATTTTCACTACAATCGATAACTGGGACGCAAGATGGCGACAGTTGTGTTTGTATAAAACAAGAGCCTCAGTGCCGATTTTATTTGCTCTGATGAGTGGAATGAGACACAGCCTTGCTATGGGAAACATCAAAGTCCCTTTAAAGGTTCTGTAAGTTTTTGACTCTACTAAAGCATAAAAATACCATAATATGTTTGCAGATGTTTTAGAAACATGTTAAGTTAACATACTTGTTTATCTGAAAAACAATGCTACTGTCAGTTATTCTCTTTTGAACATGTCTGTTCTGGGCCTGAATGTCGGTCTCTGTTTTGGTTTATGAAACTCATCCACTGACCGTTTACCTAAATGTGTTTCGGCACCTCGGGTTGCCAGTTGGCTGAAAACAGTGTATTTCATTTTATTCATCGTTAAGCACTTTCTTTCCTGTTGGTGTCGTCAATCTGGCAACCTGCGTGTGCATCAAGTCTGAGGCGGCTCCAGGGAACTGTTTCACAAACGAGGTTAAGTGAAAACTCTGAGTATGTTAACCCTGAAATAAGGGAAACTCAAATCTACTGTAGCTCCGCCCTCCATCGACACATAAGGTTAAATACGACACATGTGAATAACGGCTTCAATGGTATAGGCCAGGGTTATTGAATTCTTGCCCTGGAGGGCCAGTGCACTGCAGAGTTTAGCTCCAACCCTGATCAAACCCACCTACCTGTGATTTTCTAATGATCCCAAAGACATTGATTAACAGGCACAGGTGTGTTTGATCAGGGTTGGAGCTAAACTCTGCATTGCACTGGCCCTCCAGGGCAAGATTTGAATAACGTTATTCACATGTGTCGTATTTAACCTTATGTGTTGATGGAAGACGGAGCTACAGTAGATTTGGACTTAGTAACAGACACTCAGAATAATCTTGTTTTCCATTTGCATTAAGATTATTTTTATTACCACACTGGCATATAATTTTACTTAAGTAAAGTGCACTTAATTTACACCCCCGCCCCCAGGAAACACGCGATTGTAACGCGATTGATTGGGTTAGAGTCTGTCTTTTGCCGAGCTCGTTCTTCTCAATTTTCCCATCAACATGTCACATTAGAATTTATTTTCAATAAAAATTAACAACATTTTCTAAAAGTGGAAGTAAAGTGCCGAACGAGTGTTTAATAATGATACAGCTATTTATAATTGTAATTAATATAATCATTTACAATCTGTTATTTAATCCTGTTAATGTATAACAATACTGAGGTGCAAATGTGTCTGCCAGTATAATGTATAACTATCATTTAATTATTATTTACACTTAGCTTGTTGCAAAGAACTGCTACTTTTACATGGTAAATAGAATATATCACGATTTTCACTGTACATTTTTTCTGTAAATAGCATTTATAGCTACTTGCACTCAGCTTACTGTAAATAGGATCTATCCCTAAGTATGTTAATTCCACTTAGTGTAAATAGCCACTGATGTATTTTTCTTACTCTTTTGGCAGATCATTTGTAAAATGAGAAAATTGCACTTAAAATATTATTATTAATATTATTAGTTTATATATATATTTTGCCATGAGATACCATAAAATGATTAGCTATTAGTTCATTAATCTAACGTTCTGCCACTTTACACCTGTGATATTATAACACTGAGAAGAATTACATTTGAATTTGAGACTGAAGTATGCAGACGGTTTTTTGGCGGGAGCTGTTGCCATGGTGAATCGTAATATCGGTGCTCCATTGATAATGACTGATAGTTGATTAAACCAACTCATTTCAGCTGTTCTGTAACCGAAAACTCAAGAGTTTCCCATCTCAGGGTAAGTCAACTCAGAGTTCAAGTTTAAACTTAGAGTTGGTTGAACCTCCTTAGTGAAACGGGCCCCAGGTGAAAAAGAAAAAAACTTCTCCAATATTTTGAATTTGGCCTGCAATACCTATTTCAACCACTCGGTGTCAATCATACATACAGCACCTTTAAGTAGGCTTTTCTATAGTCTTTGGAAATATCAGTCTGCTGCAACTGACCAATTAGAGTCAAGTAGGCCTATTCAGAGCATTGTGTGGCCTAATAATATAAACATAAAAATAACAGTTGAAATAAAAAAGAAAGAATGAATTTAAGAGTTCAATGCAATGAAATCTGAATACCATGGTCAAATGTTAAATATTTAATTTTTATTTTACTTTTTTCAGATTAAAGTTATTAAATAATTGAAAATAAATGCATTAAAATCCTAGATGTAGCATCAGACTTTTGGACTCCACTCTATATATTATGGCTGTGATCACTAGAAGTTAGAACCATCTGCTCTGCCAGTGTATTACTTGGACTACAGCTGAGGTGAATAATAATAATACAAAATCAGCTCATTCCAATTCATGAATTTTAAATTTGGAATCCTTCAGCAAGTTTGTCCTAAAGTACTGCCTTGTGTTTGTCTTCTCTTTGAAGACAGTTTTGCTTTATGGGTATTACTCTGAAGGCTGAAGTAATTTTTTTCAGGAATGAGAACACGTTAGTGTGCATAAATTGCTTTTGATAACAAATGTGCTTTTTCAATAAAATGTTGTGTTGAATTGCCTTTCAACCTATTTTATGGACTTTGTTGTTGCTTTTTCCAATAAATGTAAAATATGTCTTATGAAATGGACAACTATCTGTCTGTCGACGCCAACACGTAAATGCCTTTCAGAACAATTTGGATGTCACAAGGGACAGAATGAGGCCAGTGCAGATGAGAAGAACAGGTGAACAAGCAATCTCAGTAAAAACAAATATGAGCATCCTTGACAAATAACTTTTTTTATGTGGCTAGACCCATTATCAGTGTAAAGTCACTATATAATCTTTAAGATATACATAGATGATTAAACATGAAAGCCGTAGTTTGTGTAGATTTCTGTCATAAACGAATGAGTCAATATGTAAATGTCAACTTCATTTTTTCTTTGACATTTTAGGGACTGTAAAGTGAATAACTTTTTAGTGTTCAGGAATGAGAAAACAGTGTGGGAGCTACTACAAGTCACTTTAAGATAAGAAAAGAAAAAAAAATACAAAAGATGCATAGATTCTGCATTATCTTGAGCTCACTAATAATATTCAAATGTAATTCAAATGTACATTTCGGGAAGGTTTCCATCTTACTCAGTGCCTCTTTAATCATACAGAGATAAACTTGCATCTTTCATCCACAGGCCACTGTGTGTCTCTTCACTTTGACATCATTTTTACTTGATTAATCTGGTGCTGATTTGATGATGCATGAAGTTTGTACAAATACATTTCTAACTCTGTGCTCCTCAAGGCAAAAACTGTGCAATTCTTGGCTAAGTAATCTTCTAAACGAACCCAACAACAACGAACCCAACGAAAGAGTCCAATCAATAAGCTATCATCACATTCATTGTGTGGATTTCAAATTTTATTTCCAATACTTATGGGTTGCAATTAAAAGTCTGAATGTGGGGGGAAAAGCTTGTGTGTGACTGAAGTTATCATGGATGGATAAAGAGAAAGAGAAAAAATAAATTAGAGTAATTGAATTGGAGTAAATTAAATTGGAGGTGGGCTCAGCACACACAAGCACCTATAGAGTGAGAAAGATCAAGTGTGTGTGTGTGTGTGTGTGTGTGAGAGAGAGAGAGAGAGAGAGAGAGAGAGAGAGAGAGAGAGAGAGAGAGAGCGAGCAATATACTTTAATAGATTTTGTTGCGAAATACATCATGCCAAGATTAGATTGCATACCTCTTGTATATAATAATAAAAAAATGATCTTTGTATGATACAATTTTCCATACATTTTTAATTAGATTTTTCTACTCTAAATCGTATTGAAATTTATATAGCCTATATACATTTATATAACTAAATGTTATATAATGAGTTTAGAGAAGCCGTCATATAGAATATAGAAGAATATTCTATATATAATAATATGTTTAATATACAATATTATATATATAGTAATAGTATCTATATAATATATAACATTATAGGCTATATAGTAATAGTATAAAACACTTTCTAAACAGTAACATTTTTAAGAAATTGAAACCAAATGTCAAATAGCACTTATATTTTCTAGAATGCATTATTGGTATTGTGACAAAAGATTAAGTGACATATTGTATCTTGATAACTTAAAAAAGAACTCAAAAACTTACATTTGAGGCATTTAAAGCTATAATCTAGGTTATTTATCCAAAACAACATTCCCCTATAAAACCGAATCACAAGTCACTGAAGTCATTGAGCTTCATCCGTTTGACTTTGTAAAACTTTACAAATTAATTTAGAATTACGAACCACAACACGTAAAAACTTGGTTTCATTATCATATATCATCCGACAGTAAAGCGGCGCGTGCCTCAGCAGCGCGCGGACGCACGTCACGCTCATCGGAGTATAAAAGAATGTGCGCGCGCTGCAGAGCGCACAGAGGTGCGCGCGAGAGTGGGACTGATTAGACGGCGCTCTCGTAGCCGGTGAAGTAATTACACATGCCAGCAGTCAAAGTGCGGTTGCCACAATGAACTTGAGGTGAATTACATGAATGGATTCGTTTCTCCGTTTGCATCATTTCAACATAACAAAGGACTGAGTGGGAGCCTGCCATGGAGAGGAATAACAGCACACAAACTCTAGAGCTGGGAGAATGTGAGCACACACTGGACACCAGTGTGATGCTGGACAACTGTACTGACTCTGCCAGCGGGAACCTGTCTTTACGCTGCTGGCTGCAATTGTTGACAAAGGAGTCTAGTTCAACGCTACAAGGTGATGGGTCTAGTTTGGCTGTGCGTGTGATGATCGCCTTCATTTATTCAGTGGTGTGCGCTCTGGGACTTGTAGGCAACTCTCTGGCGCTCTACCTGCTGCACTCGCGCTACCGGCAGAAGCAGTCTTCCATCAACTGCTTTGTGATGGGTCTGGCTCTAACCGACCTGCAGTTCGTCCTAACCCTACCGTTCTGGGCCATAGATACAGCGTTGGACTTCCGCTGGCCCTTCGGCAAAGTTATGTGCAAAATCATCAGCTCGGTCACCACAATGAACATGTACGCCAGCGTATTTTTCCTGACCGCCATGAGCGTGGCCAGGTACTATTCCATCGCGTCCTCGCTGAAGATGCACAGTCGCCGAGCAGCGGCGGCTGCGGCAAAGTGGATCAGCTTGGGCATTTGGGTCGTCTCCCTGATAGCAACCCTCCCACATGCAATTTATTCCACTATAGCCCAAGTTGCGCCAGATGAGGAGCTGTGCTTGGTCCGCTTCCCTGAAACGGGAAGCTGGGACCCGCAGTTGCTGCTAGGATTGTACCAGTTGCAAAAGGTCCTGCTTGGGTTTCTGATCCCACTGGTGGTGATCACTGTTTGCTATCTCTTACTTCTAAGAATCGTGCTTAGCCGTAGGATTAGCAGCGTGGTGGGCTCCGAAAGTGAGCAGGGCCGGCACAAGCGGTGCTCGAAGGTCACCAAATCGGTTGTGATCGTCGTCCTGTCGTTCTTCTTGTGTTGGTTGCCCAACCAGGCCCTGACTCTGTGGGGCGTCCTTATTAAGTTTGACCTGGTGCCCTTCAGCAAGGCCTTCTACAATGCCCAGGCATATGCTTTCCCACTGACTGTGTGCTTGGCCCACACAAACAGTTGCCTCAACCCGGTGCTCTACTGCCTGATCCGCCGCGAATTCCGGGCTGGACTCAAAGAACTCCTGCTGAGGGCCACGCCGTCCTACCGAAGCCTTGCCCGGCTGCTCCCACACAAGGCCAAAGTAGCTGAGGCGCCTCCTGTACTGGTTCTTGTGCAGATGGATGTTTGAAAAAAGCAGATTCTTCACGTTCATCTTGATTTTTGATTGACAGGACGAAGCAGACGTGAGGAACGTCCTTTGGGAGCTGCCCCACTTTTCCTTGTGCTTGTTCAGAAACACTTTTGCGCATTTGTCTTTCTCTCTCAACTTCCACGTACCTTTTGACGCGCAGCCGCTTTCACATGCACCTCCGGTCACCTTTGTTTGCTTTGCTGCATACTAGTAGCACATCTTAAGGATTTTTTTTTTCCTAGAGACATCCTTCAAGGGAGCGATAAATTATCCATGTGTGTTTTTCATGCTATGAAAAAAGAAGAAAAAAATGTTGAGAGTCTAGTCTTCTCTTATTAGATATAAAAAAATATGTGCGGGTGATCACTGGTTAACACATCAATCATTCAGTACTCTGTCAGTTATGCATTTGAATTTTGTAGAATTTAATGACATTGCACACTTTGATTAGTATTTCAGTGTATTTAAATCTTATGTTGTACAAAAAGCTGAGCTAATAAAATACCTATGTAGCTAAATAACAAAACAACAATTTTGTGATTTAACATTGACCAGTCAAACTGTGCAAGTGATGATGATGATTGATTTGAAAGAGATAATTCTCCTATCTCTTTTCAATTTGACCTATAACTCTGTGTTTCCTCTTCATTTAAATTAGTATTAAACAATATATATATATATATATATATATATATATATATATATATATATATATATATACACCACAATAGCTTAGCATATCTGAGCCATTAAGAGATTAAAATAACATTTTGTCAATTTACTCACCCTCATATTGTTTCAAATCAACTTCACACACAGAGAACAGTAAAGGAGATATTTAGCAGAATGTTCAAGCTGCTCTCTTCTTCACGGTGTAAGCGGATGGAGACCAGGGTTAAAAAAGGGTAAAAGCAATATGAAGCATCATAAAATTTGTCCACAAGACTCAAACACTATTTTCAATGTCTACTTAAGTCATTTGAAAATTTCTGTGAGGAACGGCCTGTAATTTAAATTTAAAATCTCTCCTGATAGCAGTAGTCACCATTCACTTTCATTGCATGAAAAGCAGCAGCTTGGACATTCTGCTATAAATTCTTTTTTGTCAAACAGGTTTTGAAAGACATGAGGTGGAGTAAATAACAGAAAGTGCTCCCTGAAATCTTTTTTATGTTGGCTGTATCCTCAGAGACTTCATCAAAAAGCCAGCTTTGGCATAAATATCTTTGTAGAAATATTTTCTTCAATAAATCATTTTGGGACTTTAAATACCCATTCCTGAGCCATCAAACTGAATAAAAAATCCAATCTGAGATAATTAGTTATATGGGTTTATTGACAACAAAATATAAAGCAGAGTTAAAGAACATTAACTCATTAATGACATTTATTTATTTTATTTACATTTGTCAGTTATTTTTTTCAGCCTATTACGGCATCATTTCACAGTCAATATACATTACAATGCCAGTGTAGGCTTTGAGGCTTTAGTGATCAGGTACCTTCTAATATACACACTTGCACATTCCTTGCACGCAGGGAGAATATCTTATAGTAAAACGATTTTTAGCCTGGCATCATAAATCATTAGTCCTGCAATCTTCTGAAACTCTTCAAAGGACATTGTTCCTATGACCAAATCTTTACAGATGAAACAGATTTGACAGCTTAAGCCACTTTTCTGGTTTATCTCCCCAATGACAATGCCAGGTCATGATTTAGGGAAGACTGGGGCGAGCTGTCACACTTTTTTACATTGGACATGTTTATCATTTTTTAACAGGAAACAAGATACAGTTAATTAAAAACATACAATTTCATTGATATTTGAATCACACTATATTGGGTGAATGCCACAGGATTTTCAGATAAATATATGTTAAATATCATTACTAATATATTAACTGATACTGTATATACAGTACATGAACACTTACACAAATAACAACAAATAAAAATGCCTCATAACTATTACATTTTTATTAGCAAAAAATATTAATAATATATTGACCGATGGAAACTGTGGCTACATGTTCAATTATGAATCTATGACTTGTTACCATAAATTAATATATAAAGAGCTTATATCCTTAAGAGAGAATCATCACAGCTGTGAGTTTCTCAGTCTAAGTGTTGAGGGCATGCAGATGAGCTGGTGTGAAAGACCATTAATGAGCCAAACTAATTTATCTGCATCTGAACTCAACTGTGCTGAATAATTACTTGCGGTGACATTTTGGCCCAGTGTCGGATTCAGTGGTGTGCTTTGTTGTCAGTATATTGAAGCCCATTGGGTGTTTTTGTTGCTGAACTTACTTCAGTGTCTGTATGAAGTGTTATTACAATATTATGTTGTTTGTAAGAATATATTATACTAACCAAATTTGCAAAAAGTTCTTTGAGACAAAAATAAATAACCCGGTTCAAATGATGTTCAAATGATGTCTTAAGGTGTAATTTACCACAGTATTACACAGCCTAATAAAATAGTATCTTGTTGATTATGGCTATTAGTAAAAGGATACCGTTAACTGAAATCTGCATTCACACCACAGGTGTCAGTATCAGTTACAAGACAATTTCAGTACTAGCCAGTGCAGCCAAAAGAAAGTCATATCATTCAAAATCAGCCTACAAAAATTATTACGAAAAGTTGGATTACCTCTACGTCATTTCTAAAACAACACTGGTAATTGAAAACTTCTGCGAGATACTACATCCACACCACTAGGTGTCAGTATCAGTTCAAGACAACTTCAGTATTGGCCAGTGCAGCTAAGAAAGTTTATGCATCCAATATGCCTGCTTCCCTGCCTACTACATAATAGGTGAAAAACAGTATGTGAACAGAGTGGTATGTCTGAATTTATACTTTCATAAAATAGCAGGCGAAAATTGTACATATGGTGGACACTTTACTGTCCCATTGTCACACACCTGGACTCATTTTGTGTGTTTTTGCCCCTGTGACCCAGTTTCTGTCTTCCGTGTGTGGTTTGATTGAGTTCCCAGGTGTGTCTAGTCATTTCCGCATGTGTTCCATGTCCCTGTTTATTTAGTCATGCCATCCACCTGTGTTTTCCCAATTATCCTTAGTATAAAAGCCTTGTCCTTTCAGTTCTGTTTTGTCGGGTCTACTCGTTACTAGTCACTTGTCAACTTGTCTACTTGTCCACCCGTTTACCTGCTACTTGCCACTTGCCACTTGCCACCTGTTATTTACTACTTACCTTGCCTATGTTTAATTTAATAAATCCTTGTTTCGTTTATCCCTCGGCTCCGTGTTCCTTTCAGCAGCGTAAGCCGTGACAGAAGACCCGACCTAAAAAGTTTAAGAACTGCGTGTTTTCCCTCCGTTTTGTTTTCCGTTTTTTCACAGTCTTTTTGTTTCCGTAGTGTGTCATGGATCCCCTCTATCGCCCCGAATACCTCCTCCTCCTGCTGGAGCAGGAGGGACTGTCTCTCGAGGACCATACCAGATGGTTTCTCTGGATAGCTAATGCCACCAGCTACCCGGACCACGCGCTCTGCACCTTTTATCACGCCAGCCTGAACTCCAGGTGCAGAGCGTTGTCGCCCGAAGATGGTCCTCGGGAGGATTTCGCCGCTTTCATAGAGTGGAATCTGGTGAGAAATGGGTCACCTCTCACGGTCGGCCCAATGGAGGATCTCGCCAGGTCCACTCTGGACCCAGAGCCCAGCCTACAATCTCCCCACGGTACGAGGCATAAGCCCGAGCCCACCGATGACGGAGAGCCAGAGAGTTACCCGTCAGACCAGGTGCGAGAGCCGGCGACACTGCCCACCACGAGGGAGCAAAATGTGGAGCGCCAAATGGGTCAAAATGAGGGGGTTTCCAATTCACCTATGCCAGATCCTCTGTTAAGCCCAGGAAGGGCTCCTGATCTTCCGTTAAGCCCAGGACGGGCTCCTGATCCTCCTGTAAGCCCAGGACGGGCTCCTGATCCTCTGTTAAGCCCAGGAAGGGCTCCTGATCTTCCGTTAAGCCCAGGACGGGCTCCTGATCCTCCTGTAAGCCCAGGACGGGCTCCTGATCCTCTGTTAAGCCCAGGAAGGGCTCCTGATCTTCCGTTAAGCCCAGGACGGGCTCCTGTTCCCCCGTTAAGCCCAGGACGGGCTCCTGTTCCACCATTAAGCCCAGGACGGGCTCCTGTTCCCCCGTTAAGCCCAGGACGGGCTCCTGATGCTCTGTCAAGCCCAGGACGGGCTCCTGTTCCCCCGTTAAGCCCAGGACGGGCTCCTGATCCTCCTGTAAGCCCAGGACGGGCTCCTGATCCTCTGTTAAGCCCAGGAAGGGCTCCTGATTCCCCGTTAAGCCCAGGACGGGCTCCTGATCCCCCGTTAAGCCCAGGACGGGCTCCTGAACCCCCGTTAAGCCCAGGACGGGCTCCTGATCCTCCGTTAAGCCCAGGACGGGCTCCTGATCCTCCGTTAAGCCCAGGACGGGCTCCTGATCCTCCGTTAAGCCCAGGACGGGCTCCAGCCCCAGAGCTTACTCCAATGCCTGCTCCTCCAAAATTCCCACCCTCCCACCCACTCCTGCCTCCTCCTCCGCTGTCGTCTGGCTGCCCCTCTGCTCGCCCTCAGCCTACCATCATTGTGGTGCGAGCTCAGCGGGACCGCCATCCTCCAGCGGCGCCTTGGTCGGCGTCTCCCTCACCTCCGCCTCCAGCCTCTGAGGCCTGGACTCCGCCTCGGCCCGTTGACCCGTCGGCTCCACCATGGCTCCTAGCTCCTTCCTCTCCGCCGTGGCCCGGCAGTCCACATGCTCTGCCTGGCTCCCTCGTCCCTCCGGCTCCGCCTTGGTCTGGCGTCGTCCATCCTATGCCTCGGGACTCCACTCCTCCGGCTTCACCTCATCCCTCCATCCCTCCGGCTCCGTCAGGCTCCTTCATCCCCTCGGCTACACCTCAGTCCTCGGTCACTCTGGCCTCACCGCGGCCTTCCGGATCCACATCGCCGCGTCAGTCACCAGAGCCATCAGTTCCGCCTAGGACCTCCGGCTCCTCCCCGTCACCCTGGCTCTTCGGCTCTCCATCTCCGCCTCGGGCTCCTCCTCCACTTGCTCCGTTGCCGTGGGTCGAGTCCCTGGAGTCGGTGACCATTCCTCCTCCATGGCTCCTTCCACCGTCGGCCCCACCTTGGGCCGTTATGGCTGTGGCCTGGGTCCTGCTGGGTACCTCCTGCTTCAGATCCTTCCTGTCTCCTCCCTGGCTCCTCCCTCTGTCATCTCCTCCCTGGCTCCTTCCTCTGTAGTCCCTGTCTGCTGGCCCCCTCCTGGGAGGCTGTCCTCCACCGGAACCTCCTCCCAAGTTCCCACCCTCGCCTCCCTTTGTTGTTTCTACGGTGCGAGGACGCACCTACCGGGAGGGGGGAGTACTGTCACACACCTGGACTCATTTTGTGTGTTTTTGCCCCTGTGACCCAGTTTCTGTCTTCCGTGTGTGGTTTGATTAGTTCCCAGGTGTGTCTAGTCATTTCCGCATGTGTTCCATGTCCCTGTTTATTTAGTCATGCCATCCACCTGTGTTTTCCCAATTATCCTTAGTATAAAAGCCTTGTCCTTTCAGTTCTGTTTTGTCGGGTCTACTCGTTACTAGTCACTTGTCAACTTGTCTACTTGTCCACCCGTTTACCTGTTACTTGCCACTTGCCACTTGCCACCTGTTATTTACTACTTACCTTGCCTATGTTTAATTTAATAAATCCTTGTTTCGTTTATCCCTCGGCTCCGTGTTCCTTTCAGCAGCGTAAGCCGTGACACCCATGAGGCCATGGCAATGATGTAACATAACTGATTCTGTAGGTCACATGATTATGACAACAAGGCAAATTTAGTACATCCAGAATAAATTCATGCTGCCCATTCATAAAACATACTTAACAGTCATGAATTCCATCCTTCATCATATGTAGTACATACCTTTTATATGATTTTGGTCTCAAATTTAGTTTCTTTTCAGATGTAGTAGGACTATCTACTCTAACAGTATTGGATTTCAGATGCACCTTATAATATGTGGAGACTATAGGGGTTTAACGGTATGAAGATCACAGTTCGGTACGTACTCCGGATCGGCGGTCAAATAATAAAAACTAAATAATTCCACCTAGATGTGAAAATATTAACTATTATATTAAATTATAATGTTATATATATAAAATCTGCAGTACATATATACAGATCAGGAATTAATATGTGAAATATATTTGATTTAGTTTACAGATAAACAGGGGGGGGGTGCGACACGTAACGTAGCATATATACGCTGAGTTTTAGTTCATTTTTGTGACATACTTAATTTTTTCACAGAAAGGAAACTCAAAAGCAATGTCAAAAAGCGACATCCTATTTATTTTCTTTATTTTACAAAAGTACAATGTTTTGTATTAATTGCGAGTGTAAAAGTAGACCTTTTACAGTGATGCGTTATTAATAAGACAATAAATGACAGACTGTTTTAAGTTGATTCTGCTGGTATAACGAAAGATCTGAAGTGATCACGCCGGCACGCACACATAACACATCAGTTCCAGCATTGTTAACTTGACAGCACAGTTGGTACTTTATATATAATAGTTTAGCATTCAGATACATCGCAAATATAGAAATATCATGGAATATTTGGATTTGTGCCGAATGAGAGCGGTAGGATACACAAGCACAAAGCTCCATTTCACAAACAGTTGAGTGCGCAAGCCTTTGAAGTATACTCCTTTGTCAGACTGTGAGAGACACATTCAGAGTCAGCACATGGTCACTGTCTAGTGGGCTTTGTTTTCAAGTGCACAGCTCATGGTATTCGCTGTTCTTCTGCTCGCAGGCGGTTATCAAACAGTGTTGCATTGCTGCGGGTGCCCCCTTCTGGATTGGGGGTAAATTGCCTGTATTTGTTGTAAGGCCTCATGCACTGAACCGAGATGTCTGTACTGTGACGGTTCTGTATGAATACATGTGTCATTCCACCCCTAGTGGAAACATCTGTTAGCATTAGCATTTAGCATTAGACACCAAAATAACGTTAACAGTCCCTCACTATTCACTAATAACCATCTGCTATAAATATTAGTGTGACGAGTGGGGCGGGGCCGAGAGACGTGGGAACAGAGCGAGGCTGGTGGAGTGATTGGAGATGAGCGACACCTGCTTGACCCACCGGTCTCAAGTCCCACAGAGGAGATGGAAGGATATAAAACTGGAGCGACGACAGTGAAGGACGAGAGAGGACCAGGCCTGGGTTTTAGTTTGTGTTTTGGTTTTGATTTTATGCGCGTCAGTCGTCCGTGAGGGGCTGACGCGCTGTTTTGTCTTTATTTTGATTATTAAAACCTTATTTGATTGTCCACCGGTTCCCGCCTCCTTCTTCCCGATGATTATGAAGTTTTAATTGTTACAATTAGCAATACATTTTACTTGCAGTTAATACATGGCCAATTTTGAATGACAATTCATGAAAAAGTATACTTTTTAGAAGCAGATGGTGTTGTTAAAGCATCTATCAACAGAAGATGGCTATGTTTAACCAGCTTAGCTCATTCAAAGTAAAATAAACAAAACAAATACAGAGTGTACCTTTAAAACTTTGAGATTTGTGAAATTGTGAAAGACGGGCTTACAGTACAGACCCACTGCAATCATTAAAGTATAGCAAAAGCTAGCCAACAAGCTCCAATAAAGTATGCACTTAAGAAAAGTATTCACTTAACTCTAAAGAGGACTCGAAAATAACGAACACTCGCTCCCCAAAGCCAAACCTGGATATGAGGTTGAAGATAATGGCTTTCTTTTCTTTTGATGGGGGCTACATACACTCTCCAGGCATGGCTAATTGCAAAGTGTGTTATTATGGGATGGTCCCGTGGTACAGTTGCCTAGCAACAAGCTTCAGCCAGTATCTTCAGTCAGACAAAAAAAAATAAAAAATAAATAAATAATAATAATAATATCAGCCCTGCCACCTAGTTTGAGGGTGAGACCCTTCCTTTCTGTAATTGAATTTCACCTGCTGTATGTAAAAAAAATGACTGATCCATTTTTCTCTTTTGTGTTATTGTAAAAAAGTTTCAAAGTCATTGTACTTTTTTGTAACACAAGCTCCAAATATGGTATGTACGCCTTTCAGTTTGGATTTTTTTTTTTAAATCTGTTTTGTTTTCCTGCCGAGGGAGATAAAAATAACACTCAATCATCAAACATTTGTATGCTCCATTTTCCTGTTGGATTTGTCAGAACACTAGGGGGCACATGTTCAGTTTAATAATACTCTGTAAACAGAATGTAAATCTGTATGAATTGCCTTTTTTTTTTTTTGTGCCATTTTGTACAGTTTGTTTCCATTTATTCAGCTCAAATGAATACCAGAATATATTGAATAACAACAACAAACAATAACAAAAAAAAACTAATTTACCTGAGTACACGATTCACTTTTTTGAAACAACACTATATAATGTTTAATAATAAAAATAAAATAAATAAGGATGCTATACTGTATAATATAATATAATATAATATATTGTACTATAATAATAAAACATATAAATAATTGTAAATAATTAACAAGTAAAAATGTGATGTGTGTGTGTGTGTGTGTTACTTTAGTATTATATACATGACTGTGACATAAACAGCAGTATAGCTTAGCAATTTTGTAATTTACTTCAGTTCAACTTCAATTAAGTTTTTCATCTAATATTTCTATTTCATTTGATCTAATTTTAGATTTTAATCGAATTAAGTCATGATCAAAACATCAATGAAAATGAATGAATGAAAAAAATGTGAAATATTATTGTGTTGTTCATTTAAATATTA
Source organism: Carassius carassius (assembly GCF_963082965.1). Lineage (NCBI taxonomy): Eukaryota > Metazoa > Chordata > Actinopteri > Cypriniformes > Cyprinidae > Carassius > Carassius carassius. Next base: position 21,171,091 of record NC_081770.1, on the reverse strand, counting down.
TAAGTCTAAAATGGAATTGGAAGATGGATTTACATTGGAGTAAAAAACCCAAATGCAAACGAGAGACTTTGTTGCCCTATTTTGCATGCCTGTCACTTTTCTAGACATTAAATTGAACATTTTCAGTTCAAATAGAAGATTATTATGATCATTGGTGGTTAGTGGGTCAAATAATGGGCACCTTGAGACCCCATATGAGGGGCTGCTATTGAGGACCACAGCAGGATTCACATCTCCATGTTTCAATATCTGAAAACTAGCTGCTTTATTCTTTATGACATTCTATACTATGATTCATTTATGGGCCTCTGTGCAGCACGGCAATCATTGAAATTCAACGAAATGATGAATTATTAAATCTGTCTGCTCCTAGTTGAGGTAAAATGTAAGGAAGCGAACAACTTTTGTGTTAATGAGGAAAACTTTGTTGGGTTTAAGCACCAGGAAATGGTAGAGGGAGAGGAGAGAGCATATGGAGCATGAGAAAATCAGAGATAAAAAGAAAATCAAAGGTGATTCAGCACTGTGTGATGTGAGATTTTTGGGTCCATCAGACAGAGCTGAAGTGACTGCATTCACAAAGGCATCCTGGTTTTTAAGTTGGAGTTGATTCCTCAAAATGCTTGCAGCATTTGTTGTCTTCTGATTCTGACTATATATCTTGTTCCCAGTATATCTGGATAAAGGCATCTTGCGCTGAAGCTTCTGCTTGTGATCTTTCATTAGGCCGGTTAATAGTTTCTCATTAATGGCTGAAAACTGAAAACTGACATGCTGGACACATGCACACTTACATATAGAGTAATTGAGACCGGGGCTAGTTGTCACAGTTTTCGCTGCAGTGATTTCTTAGGGTAGGTTTATTGTTAGAAGTCAGTTTTCTAACAAAAAGTGCACCCCATGAATAAAAAGACAAAATAAAAAAATAAATATATTACACATAACATTTTTATTATTGAATTATAAAAAAATCTATATAATTTACTTTAAATGCAATAATAATTTTAAAATTAATAATTTTTGTGCTTAATTAATTTTTTTATTGCAATTCAAATAAAAATATATACACACCTGAATATACACTGTAAAAAGAAATGAGTTAAGTTTACTTAATTCAGTTGTGCAAACACGTTACCTTAATTCAATTAAGTAATCTTAACTTTATTGTTTTAAGTGTCATTTAAATCTCTGCTCATATATTAAAAGTATTCCTTACTTATTTTGAGTTCAATTTTCTTAAGCCATTTAAAGTTTTCTTAATTGATTCTGTGATCTGAGGAACATTACTACTCAGAATTACTGAGACTCCCAGAGTGCATTGTGGCATGAATAAATTATGCAATTGCTTTGTTTTACAGTTGTTGTTTTTATTTTCCAGTTTTATTTGCTGTCTTGTGTCAGTAGTAGTAGCAAAAAAAGCAAATAAAATGGTTATTAATAAAAATAAATTGTTGTGATTTGTGTATTGAACGTTGAAGTCTGTGAGTGACTTGAGCTATTACCACAAACATGAAAGGACTTTGTCAACTTAATAAAAAGCTTATCAAATGTTCATGAAAAACAATGGAATTGTAAAAGATCATAATTAACCACAAAGCAATACACTAATATCTTAATTCAAAGATAGATCACTTTCTAAAAGAAATTTATTTTGTATGAAATAACTCCAATTTCATATTTGTTACAGATTGTGGTGCAGTGCTAAACTTAAAACAAAGTGCGAGAGGAGGATAAGGAATAAATGAGGAGTTTACTGACGATAACGAAGAATACAGACAATATTAACAAGATCACATTTAGCATACAAGTCACATATATTCAGATTAGACACATTTAACAATAACGATAAACATTACGATAATCACGGACAAGGGAGAACTAAACAGGTATTTAAACACACAGGTGATGAGGGAACTGGGGACAGGTGAGGATCAATCAATTAACTAAAACAAGAAAAGGAAGATGACCAAATAAGGAAACCAAAAGTTCATAAAGGTGACAGTTCGCCCCCTACCGGAAAGGTGCATCCTCGCACCGCAAGAGGAATACCAGCGGAGGGAGGGTGGGGGTTCTGGAGGCGGGCGAGGAGCAGGCCAGGAGCAGGTGACGAGGAAGCATGGAGGTAAGGACCAGGGCGGAGTGGATGGAGGGAGGAGCAAGGGAGGAGCCCGGAGCAGGAGGAGCCAGATGGTCCACCAGAGACCAGCCAGGACGGATATCCATGGTGGAGTCGACGGCGGGAGGAGCCACGGTGGAGAAGCGGCCGACGACACCAGGGGGCCGACAGGAGGAGACTGCACCGGTGGGTGAGGAGCCCAAGATGGAGCAGCACAGCCGCAGAGCCAGGGTGACGTTGAGGATCCGGAGGGCCTAGGTGGAGCAGAAGGCTCTGGCGACCAAGGCGGAGGCGGGGTCCTGGAAGACCGCTGTGGAGCCGGAGTGACGGAGGATGACGGTGGAACCAGAGGGAAGGAGGAGCCTGACAGAGCCGGAGGGATGGAGTGACGAGGTGGAACCAGAGGAGTGGAGTCCCGAGGCGGCGGATGGTCGACCACTGACCAAGGTGGAGCCGGAGGGACGAGGGAGCCCGGTGGAGCAGGTGGGATGACAGGCCACGGTGGAGACGAGGGAGCTAAGACCCAAGGCGGAGCCGCTGGGTCAAAGGACCGAGGAGGAGTCCAGGGCTCGGAGGCTGGAGGCGGAGACAGGGCCTTAACATGCCAAGGCGGAGCTGGAGACTGGCAGTCCAGCGGCGAACCATCGTGCCCAGATGGCGCGGACTGAGGGTGAGCTGCGGGATTGACTGGCACCAGCAGGGATGACGAGGAACTGGCTGGTCTAGGAGGAGGAGAGAGAGGAAGGATGGGAGGAAACACAGGAGGATCAGGGCTGGACGGAACCAGTGGTAGTGGAGCAGAGGGACTGGCAGGTTTAGGAGGAGGTGGGAGAGGGAGGCTGGGAGGGAGTACAGGAGACACAGAAAATTCAGAGCTGGGCGGAACCAGCGGAGACATAGGAAATTCAGAGCTGGGCGGAACCAGCGGAGACATAGGAAATTCAGAGCTGGGCGGAACCAGCGGAGAGACAGAAAATTCAGAGCTGGACGGAACCAGCGGAGAGACAAAAAATTCATAGCTGGGCTGAACCAGCGGAGAGACAGAAAATTCATAACTGGGCGGAACCAGCGGAGAAACAGAAAATTCAGGGCTGGGGCGGAACCAGCGGAGAAACAAAAAATTCAGGGCTGGGCGGAACCAGCGGAGAAACAGAAAATTCAGGGCTGGGCGGAACCAGCGGAGAAACAGAAAATTCATAGCTGGGCGGAACCAGCGGAGAAACAGAAAATTCAAAGCTGGACGGAACGAGCGGACTGACAGAAAATTCAGGGCTGGGCAGAACCAGCGGAGAAACAGAAAATTCATAGCTGGGCGGAACCAGCGGAGATGGAGCAGAGGAGCTGACTGGAGGAGGTAGGAGTGGGAGACTGAGAGGGTATACAAGGGGATCAGGGCTGGATGGAACCAGCGGAAAAACAGGGGATACAGGAATTACCTCCATAGACCAGTCCATAAGATCCAGAAGTTGCTCCATATTTTTTCCCGAGATCGCATACAGCTCACCCTCAGTCGCAGGAGTGTGGGCAGGGCTTTCCTCCACGCCCTCGATCTCCATGAGGACTCCCACGATGCACGGTGTTGCCAGCTCACACACCTGGTCAGTCGCGCTGTCGAGGTCCTGCATTGGCTCGGGCTCTGCGGCTGCGGTGGGCTCTGGCTCCGTGTGGCCTGATGGTGGCTGGCTGGTCTCTGGGTCGGGAGTGGGGCTGGAGATATCCTCTTCAGCGGTGCTGATGGTCCACGAAGATCCATTCTTCTCTAGCACCCACTCCACAAAAGCGGCGAAATCCTCTCGGGGACCGTTCGCTGGTAGGCGTGCCTTACTCCGCTCGCTCAGGCCGGTGTAGAAAAAGTTAGAGAGCGAGCGGTCGGGGAAGTGAGTAAGGCACGCCAGATCTAAAAAGTCCCTGGTGTGGTCCTCCAGCGAACGGTCCAGTTGCTCCAGGCACAGGAGACGGACTGCTGGGATGGCCATTCCGGGAGAGGAGGAAAAAAAAGGAAAAAAATAAATGAAAGAAAAAACGCCGCTAAAATAAACTATACTGTTTAGGTCCGTGATTCTGTTACAGATTGTGGTGTAGTGCTAAACGTAAAACAAAGTGCGAGAGGAGGCTAAGGAATAAATGAGGAGTTTACTGACGATAACGAAGAATACAGACAATATTAACAATATCACATTTAGCATACAAGTCACATATATTCAGATTAGACACATTTAACAATAACGATAAACATTACGATAATCACGGACAAGGGAGAACTAAACAGACCAGGTATTTAAACACACAGGTGATGAGGGAACAATCAATTGACAATGAGGATAAATCAATTAACTAAAACAAGAAAAGGAAGATGACCAAATAAGGAAACCAAAAGTTCATAAACGTGACAATATTGTATTGCTGCATTAATTTTTGAAGAAAATTATAAGAATCCAAATGAAGTACCAAGTGCCCAACCAAAAAGAACTCTAATCACTGTAATGGTGAGTAAAACAAACAAACAAACAAACAAACAAAAACACCTTTTTAGAAAAATCTAATTCCATTTATGAAGTCAGCTTATGTGATGTTCTAAGTTTTACTGAAAATTCAACATGACTTTGGGAGACAAGTGAATGCAACTAATGAAAGATAACTGCAGACATGGAGGAAATTGGTGAAAAGTCTATTAAGACTCTTCTTCTGTTGTTATGTTGCACTTTAGCAACATATTAGTGCACTGCTGCCTCTCACTGGTTTATTAATGCCATTGGTACCTTTGCGGCTACTTAACTATAAGTGTCACTAAAAAAAAAATAAGTAAATTGTTTTATGTGCCTTGAAAGTAGCTGCAACTTAAAACCTAGTAAGTATAACAACTAAGTAAAGATAACTAAATATATCTAAGTGGAACATATCTTTAGTCCAACAAACTAGATGCTCTTAAGTACTTTTACCAAAGTTATTAGTTGAACTATTGCATCTACCTGAAAGTTTACATAACACAGTGTAATTAAGTAAATTCAACAAATTTGTAAAAGTCAGTTATATTTACTCACTTTTCTTAAGTAGATTCAGTGATTACTTTTTACAGTGTAAAGTATATTTTATATATCTTTGATTATTAATGTTTTGCTATGTAATTTAAATAAAATTGTTCAATTGTATAATAAGTAATAAATATATAGACTACTTATGAATAAATCAATCTATTTATGAATTTATAAAAATAATAATGATAAAATAGATAGATGATAGTGTGATATTGTATTTTCTATTAGTCTCGATTTAAAAAAAAAAACTTTTAGTTTTAATAATTTAAGTTCAGTCCTAAGCAACAAGCTAAAATGTTTTGTATAAATATATATAAAAAACTTTTTTATTTAGTTATATTTTATGTTTAGTTTATTTTAAAATGATTGTGTTTAGTATTTATACATACATTTTCACCATGTGATAACTAGCCTCATTCTTTCTTTAACTCTGAATTCATGCAAACCCCCATCAAACAGTTCTACCTAGACCCCCAGACAAGTTCATAAATTAATCTGACACGTGAGCCTGTGGGATCTGTACTGAAGGGAATATACAGCCACGCTCTTTGGAGACCCAGACGATCCGCTTTGACATAAGTGGATCATGAAGGAGATCCGTCAGGCGAGGCTCAATAGGATTGCCCACTTCACAGATAGGCTATTCAAAGTCACTCAAAAATCAAGACGCAACTCTGCGCTACTTAGCTTTCCAACCAAGAGGTGTCAGTGATAAATGCTATCTGCCGAGACCCAGCCTAATGCACATGGCAGTCTTTTCACAGTCTTGATTATTTGGCGAGCCGGAGTGGTGGCTGTGTATTTCCACAACGCGTCCCGAATGTCTCGACTGTCGCACTTGCACCGGCGAAGTCCAAAAACCCCAGAAATCCAGGAGGAAATTCAATTACTTACTCTCGGCTCGAGGAATGAGCTCATCTCCATATTTATTAGGATACCAACCAAGCGAAGTCCTCGGAGTTCAATTACGTTTATTATTCTCTAATGTGCTCCCACAAACTCTTTTCATTTCCAATATGACACAGGCGCTCGGCCGCCACCAGTCCTCTCAAGATTTCTCAAGGGCCCTGAGAGGAACTTTGATGGGGCTTGAAATGAAAACCTCAACGGTTTTCAAAGAAGTATAGCGGCAAGCTCCTTTCTCCTACTCCGGGTGAGTGGGAGAGAAGCCATGATCAACCAAGACATGAGGGCTCTGTGACTCAGAAAGCCTTTCTAGCGGCACTGATTTCGGGGCGGCTTTATTCTCCTGAATGCATCCGTATCTAAAAACAAGCTTTCGTCGGAGTGCGTCTTTTATAGTCTGATGAAATGAAAAGCTGCAATAATGAACGGAGGAGAAGGATGGAGCAATGTTTCTCAACTCTGCCCTATTTTCATGTTAATTGAGTCGAGTCTTCGCTTTCTGAGACATGGGCTCACAATTATCATGTGTCAGTCAGGCATGGCGAGGAAGACTCATTCAATCAATCACCTCTCCAACAAACGGTCCAAAAAATCCCAAAGCAGGTGGAAACAAAGCCTTTGAAGATACTATTGAGTAGCCTTGAGAGCAGGTGCTCAGAAACATCGAGTCCACATAAACTGATATTTCAGCCAGGTGGATTTTGAAATTGTTATTACAAAAGGGATTTTGTAAGTAAATGCTATATATATATATATATATATATATATATATATATATATATATATATATATATATATATATATAGTGGAGGAAATAAGTATTCAACTATTCAAGTATTCAAGGTCAGTAATTAAACACCACTCCAATGTAGCAATTCCCATTAAATGTTGACCAGATAATGGTATTAGCTCAAGAAACCCTCCACGCACACTCATGCTGGAAGGCTCCAGTAATGAAGAAAAGGCATGTTGAAGCTCATTTGAAGTTTGGTACACAGCATTGAATTACTAGGAGGATGTAGTCTGGTCAGACAAGTAAAAAAGTTAACTTTTTTGGCAATAATACCACACGCCTTGTTTAGGGAAGAAATGGCTCTGCATATATGCACCTAAAATATCATGCCAACAATGAAGTTTGGAGGTGAAAGCATCATGGTATGCATCATGTTTCTCTTCTCATGGTATTGGCAAAATCCATATTATTGAAGGGAAGATGAGTGGAGCCATATACTTGTAAATTCTTCAGATGAATCTGTCCATCCTTCCATCATTTTCCACCTTTATTACACATCAATACAATGATTTCTTCATCTTTGTAGATTTCTTGTGTTTATACCAACATGGTCAAAATGTCATGGGAGTGCTGCAGTGTTAAATGCTTATTTCTCACACTGTATGAATTTACAAACACCAGTGTTATTTTAATATATTAAGAGATTATTGCAGTTTTTATTAATATTTAGAATTTTTCTGTTTTTTTTATTTTATTTTATTTTTAGTTTAGTATAACATTTGTTGTGAAGCCACTCCTTCATTATTTTAGCTGTGTGCTTAACAGTGTTGGGAAGGTTACTTTGGAAATGTAATAGGTTACAGATTACAAGTTACCCTGTTTTAAATGTAATAGTAGTGTAACTTTTTCAATTACTTTATTAAAGTAATGTAACTAATTACTTTTGAGTACTTTTTGATTACTTTTCTAAATTTGTGAAAATTAAAGAATAATGAATAAAAGCATATACATCAACTCAAATACAGTTATCTAATAAGAGTGTGACGTATTCTGTGTAATAAACTCCTGAAACATTGGTGTTTTTTTTAAACTGCTGTCTCTTTGTATATGATGATAGTTTTCTCAAAATAAGTAAAATACACATGAAGTGACACAGAACAGTTCTAGAAATTATGTTTATGTGCTCGTGTACTCCTATATTGAGGCAGCAGAGGTTGAAAACACTGCGAGCTTCAGTAGGCCTATGTGTAGTAAATGAAACCATGTCTTTGCCATTAATTTACAGGAGGGGGGACTGGGAAAAAAATTCAGACTGGAAAATTCAAACTCATACAAACAAATTCACGGACAAAACTATTTTTTGTATGGACCTGACATAAAAAAGGTTTAAATCTTTAATTTGGGGACATGCAAAATAATTAAAAGTTCTCTCCTGAACTGCATCTTCACTTCCATTTTTCTCTTCAGTCTCTTTATTTTGCCCTGTTATCCATCTCTCTCATGACTTTAATACTCAAGATTGAACAAAACTATACTTTACAATACAATACTCTGCAATACTACAATATCTTTATAGAAAAATCCTAATACTGTACACGAGTCATGTTTTCCTTACAAAAATTGACCATGCTTTTTTTTTTTTTTTTTTTTTGCAAATGGATTTGTATTTATTTTTAAATAACTCAATTTGTAAAATCATTTTAAATTTTTGGTTACCACAGTTAAAAAATAGTAACTATTTTCTCTGGATTTATAGAAATATATTAAAACGTTAATTTTCGTAAGGGTTGTGTTGTTGTCTGTCCGTAGCTCCCCCTAAACCTATAAAAAAAATCTGATTGTTTTTCAGCTAAATTACTACTGTAACATTACAACTGATAATAATGATGTCCTTTATATAGTATTTTGAGTGATGACTGGTGATCAACGTGCTGCTGCTTGATTAAATAAATAAAAAAACAAAGAAAAAAAAGCATCTTTACAGATGAAACTGACCTGAAACCCTGAACAGTATAGTTCTGCTTCTCTGCTCCAGCTGTGCGCTTCCAAAGTCCACTCTCTCTCTCTCTCTCTCTCTCTCTCGAATTGATTACTCTGAGTCTGATCCAAACCGTTTGGCGGAGGCGCGGAGAGCGCGCGAGTCATGACTAACAATTCATGACTTATTAGAGATTTAATTATCAAATGGCGGATTCGCAAATGATCGCTTTAGTACATTCGGCAGGCAATTATACAATAATGATATTAAATAGTGGGGCAAAATCGGCTGCCAGGCCACCGGGAATTGTCCCGGTTCTCCCGGTGTCCAGTCCGCGCCTGATTTCCACAGACACGCAGAATGTGCAAGTCATATATTGCATTTTTGGGGCTTATATTCACAGACACTAGTCGATGTCATGTTTTGATTCAAGTGAACTGACCTACTTTTGATTTAGTCATCCAAAATGGGGCATATTCCGTCCGCGTTAGGCATTTTGTTTTTATGACTGGATTCTACGAACCAGACTGTATTTCCGCATCCCGGAAATTATTAGGGCGGTATGTCTCAGAATAGTCAGTGCAATTTGGGAAATAAATCAGTGAAATCTGTATGTGGATGTGTGTAAATATTCAAATGTAATCCCCTTTGTAATCGTTAAAAATTTCATAAGTAACTGTAATTTAATTACTCATTTTTTCTTAGTAACTGTAACTAATTACAGTTACATTAATTTTGTAATTAAATTACGTAACGCCGTTACATGTAACTAGTTACTCCCCAACACTGGTGCTTAAGGTCATTGTCTTGTTGGAAGGTGAACCTTCGGCCCAGTCTGAGGTCCTGATCACTCTGGAGAAGGTTTTTGTCCAGGATATCCCTGTACTTGGCCGCATTCATCTTTCCCCCGATTGCAACCAGTCGTCCTGTCCCTGGAACTGAAAAACACCCCCACAGCATGATGCTGCCACCACCATGCTTCACTGTTGGGACTGTATTGGACAGGGGATGAGCAGTATCTGGTTTTCTCCACACATACCACTTAGAATTAAGGCCAAAAAGTTCTATCTATAGTCTCATCAGACCAGAGAATCCTTCAATGTTTTTTTTTTAGCAAAATCCATGGGGGCTTTCATGTGTCTGGCACTGAGGAGAGGCTTCTGTCAGGCCACTCTGCCATAAAGCCCCGACTGGTGGAGGCCTGCAGTGATGGTTGACTTTCTGCAACTTTCTCCCACCTCCCGACTGCATCTCTGGAGCTCAGCCTCAGTGATCTTTGGGTTCTTCTTTACCTCTCTCACCAAGGCTCTTCTCCCCCGATAGCTCAGTTTGGCTGGACGGCCAGCTCTAGGAAGGGTTCTGGTCGCCCCAAACGTCTTCCATTTAAGGATTATGGAGGCCACTGTGCTCTTAGGAACCTTAAGTGCAGCAGAATTTTTTTTGTAACCTTGGCCAAATCTGTGCCTTGCCACAATTCTGTCTCTGTGCTCTTCAGGTAGTTCCTTTGACCTCATGATAAAGTTGCAAAAATGTCAACAATTCTGTGTTTTTCTGTCAATATGGGGTGCTGTGTGTACATTAATGAGAAAAAAATGAACTTAAATGATTTTAACAAATGGCTGCAATATAATAAAGAGTGAAAAATTTAAGGGGGACTGAACACTGTGTATATATATATATATATATATATATATATAAAATGTATACAAAATGTGAAAAAAAAAAAAAAAAATAAAAAAAAATAAAAAATATATATATATATATATATATATATATATATATATATATATATATATATATATATATATATATATACGTTTTTCTTTTTTTTTTTATATATTTTTGAGAAAGCCATGAGTGGCATGGATTTCCATGTAATGGACAAATGCCCAGATACTTACATTCAATACCTTCCAATTGTTGAATTGTCATTAAACAGTGCACAAGGACCAACAATGAGACATTACAGCTGTGCATGTACAAGGCTTCTGTGAAATTACTTTAGCCTCATTAGGTTCATAAATAATGTCTCTTAACACTGGCCTATTCGGCCGAGCAGTGGGAAGCTGACCTTTCTCGGCTGCCCCCGGCGTTGATAGCGATCGTGTCCAGCACAAAGACAATAACGGGGCTGAAATATCACCCAGCGTCCCTGCCTTATCTTCGTCTCTCACTGTGCTATGAGTCAAACGCAAAAGTCACCATCAGCAAAGACAGCAAACTGATATCGCGACGAATATCAGGCCTAGTTAAGTCAGTAGAGAGAAGACAAAACCAAGCGAAGCTGCCACTCCTGTCGCGACCTGGTATCTCTCTGCTGTTTTCAAGCTGTAAATGATCTAGGGCTTTGCGTGATTGCTTGACCTCTGGGTTTGTGCCAGCAGGGAGCGAATCTTCCTACGCTAGCGCGAACAATCTAGCGAAGATGACAGTGGGCGGAAAGTTGGTACACATCAGGCTGATTAGCTTTGACTTGCTGAGAGCGTTTTGCAGTACTCAGGTGTTCAGCTAGTTTAATCACATAGTACAATGTGGTGACTCAATGAATTTATAGAATGGGAGAGTAGAGCTTGAATAACCTTTATAGCACGCTAGCGACTACCGTGAGGATGTAGCTGAGTAAACACTTTTAAATATTAGTGCATGTTCTGTGTTTATTTAGACATTTAGACATTAAGTTTATTTAGATTAGAAATTTTGTCATTGTACATATTCACCCCGCATGTTGTTCCAAATCCATATCACTGTCTTTCTTCTGAGGAACACAAGAGACGACATTCTGAAGATTAAAGCTTTCTCTTTTCAAAGGAAAATACCATGTGACCTGTGCAAAGCCTATGGATGGGAAACATAAGGAGTTTAATGAGTCTGGTTTCTTAGTTCCTTTAACAATATCGTTGAATCTGAGGGAAAACCCCTGCTTAAAAAACACTAGAAACAATCACAGAACTTCTAATGGTTTCTACTACAAATACCATTACAGACATTACACACAGTCAACTATTAACCGCTAAAACCATTGATACGTGGTTTCCTGTAGTGTGTTTTTGGGACATAATCAGTTATAGGTTTTAACAAGCCACCAATTGAAAGCAACAAATTACCAGCAGAGAACCACAAGGAACAATTACAGTTCACATTAAAACCAATTCAGTTCCCATTTTAACCAGTAAAACCATTACCAATTCTTTGATGGTTTCTACCATTTTTTCTTCTTCAGCAGTGATGACCATTTAAAAATCAAAAAGTATTTTACTTACCTACTTTATTCTGAATTTAGTTTTCTAATTTATTTTAGACCTATATAATGCCATAATGAACAAACAGTTAGTAACTAAACCAATTTGAATCGCACACAGCGGCAGTTCTTGATTTATGGAGTCCAATCGATGAAAATAACTCATGGTTAAGTAAGCGAGTGATCAAAAAATAACTGATTAATCATCAAACTTCTCCGATTCAAAAATGTTTGTTAATCGCTAGAAAGAAACGTCTGAGTCATTCGCTTCACTAGTCAAGTACTGAGTGCTTTTGATTTACTAAAAAGAACCGTAAACCATTTTTAAAATAATGTAACCATTTTTCAACACTAGGCTACTAAAAGTTTGCGTAACAAAAGACTGAAACGTAAAAATCTGCACTACATCTGGCAAAAACAATTTATTGCCTTTTAAATGTCTGTTCAGTGTGTATGCCTGCTACAAAAATAACGTCTTTTAAATTGTATTTGGGCATTTTCACAACAAGTACGAAACAAGTAATTCGCAAGTATCATGTTCAATTAAAAGTTCGAATGGATTTACATCTCTAATAGAGAGCAATAATCATTCATGTTTGTTGAGGCAGAAGCAACTTCAAATTTTTTTTTTAATGAAAAAAAAAGACATTAATAAACCATGGCTGGTGTAATCCACATTAGCGTGTGTATTTATCAGAAAATGTCGGCTCAACTGGTCTTCATTATCCTCAGCCGTCCCCATGCAAACAATGGGAAAGTAATTGGTGTTGATAGAGTGTTGCCATCGGAATATGAAAAAGATATGGAGAGCTCACACTGCATTTTTTATTTAGTTTGGACATCTGTAAGTACAAAACTGAAAACTGACTCTCCCTGCTGTTAAATTAGTCCCATTTTTCATTTTTTTCTCTAAATCCCTGCAGTCTTATATCATATGAAATTCTACGCTGAAAATAAGTGGAAAAGTTAGGAAATGACACCTCGGCTAGAAGAAGCAAGCCAAAGCAGAAGCTGGAGCTGTCAGGGGAATGCATTTCCATATATTTGATCAGGCATGGCCAAGACAGCATGACCCCCAAGTTTAATCTACTACGCTCGCACGAACGTCCAATTGAGTGCCAGATCCTCTTTGACCTACAGACGTCTGCAAATCCAACCATCTCATTCCCAACACTTTATCTGATCTTTTTGTTCTTTATATAAAAACATTAAATAAATAAAAATTAAATAAAGTCACAAGATGAAGGTTAAAGCGACTGTTCATTTCGAATAATTGAGTCTTTTCTGTCATTGCCTGGAATCACAAAGTCTGAAATTTGTATCTGCTCTTTGCCCTCTACAACAAATGACTATTTCAGTAAGCTTTGTCCTGGACTTCAGCCCTGTAATCTAATGCTAATCTAAGTTGTTAAAATGAAGCACATACCCGAGACCCCTTCATTTAATGTTTTTATCTCCTGGTGCAAGTGATTGCTGTATTGTATTTCCAAAGTCCAGAGGATTCACTGCTAGCAAAAGACTTTCTCTGTGGGATGAACTGTGCTTTTGAAAGTGCTAAAAATGAAAACTGTGTTATTATTTACTTACTTCAGGACGGTTTCTTCTGTGGAACACGCACAAAGAAGAATACTCAAAAAAACAGATCCAAAATCACCATAAAGTATTAAAATGGGTCTGTATGACTTTCATGGTACAAATAATTTGGACAGAGTACATATAATACAGTTGAATTTATAAATTTTTTCTAAATGATTCATTCATTAATTAAACTGATTTGTTTCTTGAGTTATCATCTGACTTCAGAAGACTTGGAATATGGAATACATGACATATTGACTACATTTTATGACACTTTTCTAGTTCCATTGTGATGATTTCCCCTTTGTTTTTCCTTTGTAAACAAGAGGTATCTGGATCAACTTGTTTGATCAATGCCTCTCGCACATTACAAGCCATGTAAATGTAAAACAGTGCTTTTTTAAAATTACACTAATCTGCATTTCTCCATTCTACTGCGTTGCAATTCAATTTTTTTTTCTGTAAATATGCACTAAACTGACATGTTTTACCTCTGTGCTCACAGGTTTTTGCATCGTCTTTCACATAACACGGCACTATGAAACATGGCATTAATAAGTTCAACTTAAAAAAAAAAAAAAACATTTTCTTGCATTCCACTGCCCTGCGACTAATGGTTTTAAATGCACAAACAAGTTCTGGGTGAATTATCCCCTAGGGGTCGTTTACACAAAACTAATTTTTGCATTTGACTTGGCTGATTTTTATGGAAGCCCGTTTCTGCCATTGAACAAAATAAAAAAGATAATTTATCTCACTTTTTATCTCAGAATTGCATGATACAAACTTGCAAACCGCAAAACATTTTTATATTTGACTTTTTTCTTGCAGTTGCGTATTATTTAGTCAGAATTGTGAGACATAAAATCGCAATTCTGAGAAAATTTCAATCTTTTTTTCTTCCTCAGAATTGGACATTCTAACTAGCAATTGGTAGTTGCGGGTCGCGTTTTTTTGGGCTTGTTTCTAAAGTGTAGTTGCTTATTTCGGCTTGTTCCCAGCTCCATAATAAGTTATCAAGCAGATATTTTCTATATGTTATTTAAACGTAGGAGTTCTAGCCTGTTCTCTCTGTTTTTTCCCACCCACATCCTGCTTCTAATTGACTCTGACCCAGGTGGCAATGAGTACTAGCCAATCAGAGGCAGAGCAGGGCGATCTGTTTTTTTTTTTGGTTAGGAAAACGTCGTCAGTGAGTGACATAAACTTTAAATAAATGCGCCCGAGTTGTGACTGATGGTGACTGACTGGACTGTAGAAGAGATTTTGTTATGCAATAATAAATGAAGAATTTGTGAATTCAGGATGATAGATATTTGTGTGTGCAAATATTAAGTATCAGATGTTTACTGTGTATTAATGTACTTGGTACATCAGTCTATATTTGATATCCCATCAGTTTTCTAATGTTAAATAATGTTAAAAGGTGGTTTAAATCCCTCTTGTGGTCATTGTCCTGAAGCTCAGGGGGGAGAAAATAAATAAACTGTACCCTATGTGCAGTTTTGTAAAACTGCGCACAGTTTAACAATTACCAATTAAAATCCGTCGCCACGAATTGTAAAACCGTGCACAAAGTTTATTTATTTTTCTCTTCCCAGAACCTAGGGGGGTTCCGTAGAAAAAGTCGATTGTTTTGGGTTTGTTTTCACAGGCCTGGTTGCTTATTTGTCTCGCGAGATCTGGTAACACTGGTTTTGAATGAGAAATACGTTCCTTGAGGGAGTAGATCGGGATAGTATTTTCAGCGTTTAACAACTTTAATTATGCCCTACCGCTGTGGTACTGCTCTTTGTCACATCTGTAATAAATTATTATGATTAAGTTACACGTGTCTATCTGTTACGTTTCTCTTATAGACATGTATACTTTATACACTCACTGTTTATTGGTTGATTTGTTCTTTATAAAAATAAATAGAAAAACTAATGCAATACGTTTTTTTATTGCACAGTTACATGATGTGTGGGTTTTAAGTCTGATTTTCTATTCAGTTTAATGTACTTTATTGGCATAGCTTGTGTGTACATTAAAGCATGTCACAAAATGAATAATTGCGATCATAGTAATATACAAGGTAATAATATGAAATATTAAAGTTCCCAGACAGCAATATAGTGTTGGCCCAGATCCGGCCCACATCTGGCCTGCGTGAAATCCATTTGGGCCGGATCTGGGCCGACACTGCTTGCTGTCTGGTTTGGGTCTGGGCTATATAAGGCTCAGGCGTGGCTCAGATTTGGGGATTCTGGTTTACTTAAGGCTGAGAATTGGTACAAATAATAAAACCTGTTTTGGCCCAGATCAGGGCCAGCTAAGGCTGATTAACTGGCTGAGATTCGGGACGGTTATTGCCCATGTGTGACCCGAGTCGTTAATCCAGTTCTGGGCCACTTCCGGGCCGTCATTCTTTGCGGTACTTAATTGGGCCGAGGGAATCTGGGCCAGAAGACATTTGCTATGTGGGGTGGAAGAGCGATGGTTGAGATGATGTTTTCAAACTCAGAAACCAAAAGGTGTGGCTACTTGTTCAGTTTACTTAATAAAATCAACTTTTTTTGGAACATTTAGTAACAACATAATCACATTTTCGTGCAATCCACTTACATTTGCTAAATAAAAGCCTAGTTAATCCAGTTGTATTGGAACTGCATTAGTAACTCTTGTTGGCACAAACTGCAGCTCAGCAGGGCAAAGGCAGTTCCCAGCATGCCTTGCATGCAAATGGATGGGGAGATTAAATGTTGAAATTAAGGGTTATTTGATGTGATGGAAAAAAAAGAGACTTGGAAACTTAGTGTTGAATGTTGTTCTGTTTGCTGCCATTGAGGTGATGAGGGGAGCATTTAATACATGTAATATTAAATAGGGATACATAATTAATTTAATTCATTACATTTATATAGCGCTTTTCTAGGCACTCAGTATATACATACTCGTATATATATATATATATATATATATATATATATATATATATGTGTGGTTGAATGGATAATCTCTGTTTTTGTAGGTTTTACCATTATTAATTTCACATGTCATGAAAAAAACAAAACAAAACACTGAAATACTCTCACTTTCCCATCTATGGCCCCATGCATTAGTTTTCAATGCGGATATGGAAGGAACATGAAAAGCCAGGGTGAGGAAGTAGAAAGAGAAAGTTAAAGGTGGGTTGGAGAGAAGGGCCAGGTCTCTGGGGAGAGGAAAAGGGTTCAGAGATGTGTAGTGTCTGGATGGATGCTTGGCAAAGACAAAAGATTAGAGCAAAAAGGATAAAAAAACAAAAGCAGCAACAACAGAGCCGCATTTCATTTTCTTAATGGTGCCTGAGCCTCTGACCCAGGGCAAAGCCGTTGGGGTTTCAGGGGAAAACAAGGCCTCAAAATAACTATTCTGATGGACCCATCCCTTCCTCGTCACTTTAGCAGGACATCAGCGGTGGCAGTTAACCTTTTCATGGTGCCTAAAGGCAGCAGAGGTTTGCTTTGAAGCTCAGAACGAATGCAGACAGAAGACTTTAATTATGCCCTGATTAAATGGGAGTCTTTACACCGCAATGGCGTTTGCTCATTGCCACCTTACCCCACAATGCTTAATCAACAGCTGTCAGGGAGCCTGCAGATCAAAGACACTGCAATTTATCAACAGCAGCACACGGCCTCCCCACAGGTCAGACCCGTGGGGGACCGACCGTTCCCCTCGGTTCCACATGCACAATCCCCTCCAAAAAAAAAAAAACGTGAAAAATAGAGGGGTTATTAAGGGTAATGCATTCCAGCAGCACAATGAAACTAAGTGTGCCAACAAGCTGTCATTCATGTTTGCTGAGTAAACGACATCGCATCTGCGCTGACAACACAATGGAGGCAATGGATGGCACATTGATTGCGTTAGCTGGAGAAAAGCATGCGCGAAAGCATGCTGTAATTTGCCAGATGTATGTGTGCATGTACCTATGTGAGAGTGATGATTGCTATTCATTGTAAACTAGTGCCTTGTCCTTGACAGCCCTCTTAAAAGATTGCAGTCGAGTTCCCAGAGGGCTGCGCTGAGGATGAGGATGTCTCTTCTGCCGAACGGGTGCAAATTGAATCCGCTGGCAACGGTTAACGATCCATTAACGATGGAGCAGGCATGATGCACTTCGGCCGTGTCCCTTTTCCCAATCAAATTGTGCCTTTGAAGTTCACCTGACACACTCGTCTGTGACCAGGGGATAAAAAAATTCCTCGAATGGACTTCGGAAAAAGTATACCACTGAGAAGGAGCATTAGTGGAGAAAAGTATACAGTGGAAACCAACATCATTTCATATCGATTCACTCTCTTCAAGGACAAACACGTCTACTGATTACGCTTTCTAAAGCATTTGAACAAAGTTGAGGGTTTTGAAACATTTGGTTCATAAAGAAATATGGCATTCATGGCTCTGTTGAGGTTTACACTGTTTTAAAAAATGTTCCAAAAGTGATTTCCTGGAAGAACCGTTTTAGAATCTTTAAGTAAATGGTTCCTTTTGTCTTTGGGTGTTAAAGGTTCTTTATGGAACCACTGATACCAATAAAGAATCCTAGAATTTCTCACTAATTATGTTCTGGAATTGTTTTACATTGGGTTTTAAAACCAGGGGCCAGTTGTTCAAAACGTTTAATCTGGATCAGAATTATCTGGATTTGGAAATCCCATGTTTTGCTATCCAGGAACGGCAACCCATTTTAATTTTGTGCCAGTTTTTCAAAGCAAAACGTGTATCTGGGTCACTTTGATCCAGATACACACTTTTTCAGATTTCCAAATCTGGATTACTAGTGCTTTATGGAGCCCCTAAAGGAACATGGTGACAAAAAAAGCTGAGATTGGGAAAGAAAAAAAGCTAAAGTTTTGCATTTTAGTTTTGCATTGCATTTACACAAATAACTAGTTCTGACAGGTCCAGATTGTGCCAATGTAGTGTATAATCAGTGATTTAAAAAAAATAAAAAAAACACCAAAAACAACAACAACAAGATGTTGTCCCAAAAGTATCCCAATCTTACCAAAACGTTTTGAACAACACAAACTGAGGATTTAATTTGAATTCACAATCTTTTTTTTTCTTCTTTTGAACAGCCCATTTTCAAGATTTGATCCAATCCGATGGCCAATCTCCGATCAGATTGGTTTTGAACAACTGGCCCCAGGATAAAAATTGTAATTTGTTAAGTCTGAGATTGAGACATCGGCTCTGTTTTGTATTCAAGTTGAAATCCTTGGATTTAGCCTTTACACAACTATTAGTCCCGGCAACACTGCAACTAAACAAATTAACTGGAACTATTTTAGGTACTGTGTAATATCACTGCGCCTGCTGCACTCATGGTACAGCAACTAAGTTCCTTGATTATTACGCCAGAATGAGAGTATAGTTCCTAGCCATATCAGCCTAGAAAATCACAACTTTTAATTTTCCATCGGTCTTAATACATGATGTAACTACAGAAGAGTCAAGTTTTAAATAGAAAAATATCAAAAATTCTTTGGTTACTTTTTAGCGAGATGCTAACGGTCTAATCAGATTCAATGATCTATGCTAAGCTAAGCTAAAAGTGCTACCGCCAGACCCGGAGATCGGCTGAATGGATTCGAAAACGGTAAAGCTCAACTGTTTAACTCTAGGGGAGTTGGAAAATGTGCCTATTTTCAAAAATAATGGAGTGTTCCTTTAAATAATGACTTCACAGAACGCAGAAATGTACTTAGTGCTAGCTCACCCCTAAATGTTGTCATCGTTTACTCACCCTCCACTTATTCCAAAAAGTTATAAATTGGGCAATTTTCTTTTGCCATTTTGAAGAATGTGGGTAACCAAACACTTGACGGTAGTCATTGACTTCCATATTATGAAAATAATAATAATAATACTGTGGAAATCAGTGTCAACTGTCACCATGTTAAATACTTTATAATTTTCCACTTTTTTAAATTTCTGTTAATGTTTTAAACCACCTACGTGAGATATGTACAGATAGTGTCTCACTTTAGTCACTGCCTAAATGGTGACTTTCAGTTGGAAAGTCAGATAAGGTGTAGACTGTTATGCTCTAGTTTAAATCTGTATGTATAAAGTATATAGTTTAAAAGTTTTGGGGTCAGTTTTTTGGAAAGAAATGTATGCAACTTTTATTCAGCAAGGACACCCTGAAAAAGAATGACAGTTCTGACAACTTGATGGTAAAATGAAAGCTTGATAACCTTTTCAGTGTCTCCAGAGTGCAGGTTTTCCAATCATTAAGAAAAGTATTGAACTGTTTACTGTCTTTAAAAGTTAATTCCTCAGAAAGCTGAGAGAATAGATGCCGCTGGCTGTCTGGCTCTCTGTCTCTCTCTCTGTCCACACAACCCAAGGCATCTTACATAGCATTTTGTCAAAACCAAGAGGCTGCTGAATATTATTTAACATCAGCTGGAATCTACTTGAACTTGAACTGTCTGTAGGAGTATTCCGAAAGAATTTTCATGTGACTGCTAATGCCTTTGGGCAACAATTAATTTTCGAAAATTTTGGAGGAAGTGAGGGTGTCAGATTTGGAGACACTTTTAGTTTTCTGCGTCTCCTTGTGCCACCTGTCAGCTGAGGTCTGCCAATTACCGCACACGGCTTCAAGACTGATGTATTGCACGAAACTTGGATTAACAGCCAGGAAATCCATGATAAACAATTGTAAGCCTGTTGGCAGTTGTAAACTGAAATCCAATGCCCCGACGGGCATGCAGTACACCCTCGCTGCGCTCCGATGAATTAATGAGTCTGCTCTGACTGGCATAAGAATCCAGTCTCTTATGACAGCACTTCAGCTCTGATCTACTGCAGACATTTAAAATGCCCCCGACCCAAATATGTCTTAATGGCTTTCATGGCATTACGAAATTAAGGTAATACGATTATATTGTAATAAGATAATAAGGTAATAAGATTAGTGGCCAAATAGTCTGGAAGCAGTATATACTAATATTTGAATCATATGTTCAATGAATAATATATTTGTAATCTGCATATTATTAGGGGTGCGCATACGGTTTTCAGTGCTACTATCATTTTTATTTGATGTTCTTTTTTTATTTTTCTAAAATTTTATTTAATTTAGTTTTTGTTACATTTATGAGTTTTATGCATAGTTTATCTTTAATTTCAAGTAAGTTTTTATGTTTTAGTTTAGCTAACTGTAATAATTCTGACAGTTACGTGTTTTGCTTGGGAATGAATCCACGTTTTCGGACGAATTTGGATGAATGAATGATTTATTGACACTTATCGCCCCCTATTAGCATAACAACAAAACGTTAAGAAATGTAAAGGTAAATCCTAACCACAAATTCATAAAATGCTTAATACAATGCTAATTTAACATTTAAATAAAAACATCATTAAAACTCTATTATAGTTCTAAACATTATAATGGAAACATATTAAATGATTACATAATGCTAAATTTTCATATATTCATGAATTATTATTATCATATGTTTTCAAAATAGCTTATTGTAAATTGATAACACACTAGCTGCATCTCTGTAACATAATAGTGTTGTATTTACATTTTTATAAATATTTACAAATATTGCATCAGCATGTGCATCAATCACTTTTCACAATGGGCTTCCTTCGTTGTTTTTTCAGTAATGCCTCATTACCTTGAGGTTCTTCAGATCCGTATCCCATCATAATGTCACATAATGTCATCTGACGGGGGTGTGTTCAAGCTCTAGAATCACATGGTGAAAGTAAGCATGCTCAGGCAGCTGATGACAACAAGGTGGGAAACAAAGACGAGGCTCATTTTGCAAGTCAATTAGAGGACAGAAGCAGGACGGATGCAATCAGGATATTTGCGGTAGGCCTTGGCTGCCTTCCCTCTTCACCTGTTTTTTGGAGGCCATGTCAGCATGGGATAGACCAGTATTCGAACAACATGCGAGCACACAAACTTGACAGAAAGTTTGGATCTGCGTGCAAATCATCCCCCGGCTTATGTCTTTTTATGAGCGAGAGGTAAAATTAACAGCCGTTCTGACACACTGTGGATATTTATAAAAAAAAATGTTTATGTCATAAATTATGACCTTTTATATATAAATTCACAATTATCCTTTTATTTTTATAATTTGAAGAGCAAACAGGCTTCATTAGTTCTACTTCACAGTTTCAGAATTTAAAAAAGGCTGCATGTGCAATGTAATATTATATAAAAAAATTAAAACAGAGATGTGGCAATCGCATAAAGCAGCATACTTAAAAAGCTAGTTAAGTTAGTAGTGTCACTAGAGTGACCCCACACGTCTTCTTTAAAGCGGTGTTTCTTGTATTCAGAGTTGTTGACAGTGTTAAAGAGATGGATTCTCACGCTAAACTTGTTTTAAAGTTTTAAAAAATAAGTTAGAAAAATGACTGAGAATTTCTGTGTCGAATATCTTACTTCCGGGTTGGTACAAGTTTCGGCTGGTTTTTTCGATCGTGGATCTGATGACGTAGATGAGAAAGTCCTTATATGAGCATTTCTCTCGGAAAAGCGCGCCCACGCACACACGTTGACCAGAGGAGAGCGAGACCACACACATTAACGTGCTTCAAAATCGTCGGCAGCGCTGCATAGGATTTGTTCGAGAATGCCTCCAAATAAGTGCATTTTTGGATGTGAGGGAAAGTTTAGCGTGTTCAGCTTCTTCAAGAACCCAACGTTACATGAACAGTGGATGCAGTTTGTTTTTCCGCGGCAGCAACGGAGTGTATCAAGTGCGTTTGTGTTCTCTGGTCATTTCAGAGACTAATGTTTTATAAACAAGGCCCAAGTCGACGCTGGACTAGCACATCGTTTGCTATTAAAACATGGAGCTGTCCCTGTGATAAAAGACCCCATTCATTTGGGTACAATTGCATTAGATTTCTCTATTTTGTTGTAAATCAGCACATAAGTGAATATATGTTAATGGAAACGACATGAAACATCAGTATTATAGCTCCGCCCATGGCATGCCTCCAGGAGATTGGCTTTTTCCGGAAAGAATTGGAAAGCTGTATTTTTCTTTTATAAATATGATAAAACTAAAGACTTTTTGAATATATGAAGGATGCAGTACTACTCTATAGATACTCAAGATTAACATGAGATTAGGTGAAACTGTGTATGTTATGTACCTTTTAAAGTCCCTGTAATGTCTTGATGACACTGCAGACAGTTTTGAGTTGAGTTAAATGTCAATGTAGATTACAGTGTTACAATCAACCTGTCAATCAAACATTTTATTTAAACCCTTACTAAAGTAAAGTGCGCCTAAGATAATAATCTTTTGGTGCATGCCAATCAAACGTGCTTTTTTATTCTTCATACCCATTTGAACTTGTAACTATTAGAAGTAAAGGCGGTGTGCCCTCCCTACTAATAAAAGATCAGCTACACATAAAACCCAAGATGTGCAATATCAGTCCAGCATAAAACTACTTATTCTAGCTTTCACTGAAACCAAAGAAAATGAATAAGCTTGCTTTGAAAGCAACATATTCGCATGCATGTAGAGCTAAACAACATCTTAGCTTTACCCAGACTGCCTTGTTGTGCCCTACAGTCACCATCAGAGCAAGTGGCCTGTGTAGATAATGAGGTGCGTTCAGGTAGAGCGGCCCGCAGGCCGTGTGCACAGATACGGCTGACATCTACTGTAAAGGGATTTCTGGAAAGCCTCTCTCTGTTTCGCCCCTATCTCAAACAGTCATATTAGGCGAGTTATCAGTGTGACAGTGGCTGCCCGAGGCTCAACATATTGATCAACCGACGGCTTCCTGATAGACTCATACACTGCAGAGGGGGACAAACCTCAAAATGAAAATCCAATTTTCATACCCGAATTATGATGTTGTGGTGCCTAAATTCACTTTTAGCATTTAAAACAGCTGGAATATTTGATTTTGCATTAAATAAAATGTTTTTAGACAACAATTATATAATTTTTTATATAATAATACTGTTTAATTATTCATCAGAATATAATATAAATTTAATATAATATAATATAATATAATATAATATAATATAATATAATATAATATAATATAATATAATATAATATAATATAATATAATATAATAGTCTAGAAAGAATAGAATTGTATTATTGTTAAATTTAGGTTATAATATAATATAATATCATAATATAATATCATTCAATTATTATTTAATCTAATAATGTTTAAAAGTCCTGGCAATCTACCTCAAGGAAGTAATTTTTTTAATTATTATTATTTATACAAAATAGTCTAAATAAATATAATTTTCCCATTGTTCATTTCAGGTTATACTATAGGTAATATAATATAATATAATATAATATAATATAATATAATATAATATAATATAATATAATATAATATAATATAATATAATATAATATAATATAATATTTATTATACAGTCTCTTTTAGTGACCTACCTCTTGTAATCCACTTCTTGTATTCATAATTTTTTATTTAATTTATTTATCTATTTATTTTTATTATTATGATACAACAGTGAAAAGCAGACAGGAAAGGTCCTCAAGATGGGACTTGAACTTGGGACGCCTGTAATGCAAAGTATTTATTTATTAGTGCATTTATATAATATAAATCTGAAAGTTTTGTATTTTATAAATACTTTTTTTAGTGATCTACCTCTTGTAATCCACACGGGGGTTTGATAATGTGGGATACTGAAGTTTAGGCTTTGACTGAGACAGAGAGACACAGCGAGTGACAGAGAGAGAGAAGCAGAAATGCATACGTCTCTTTTTGTCTAATGTGTCGAAAATAGTATGCATGCTATTTGTCAGCAAGCCAGGGAACAAGAACAGTGGCTGGAACGGATTGCAGAGCTCAATAATTGCCTCACACACACAGCGTTCAGTTTTAAAGTTCTGTCAACAATTTGTCACACTGACAAACTGCAACTTTATTTCTGAAGTTGAAGTGGAAAAACTATTACAGCGCAATGAGATGTTATGCAAAACAAAATCAGAAAAGTGTTGTGCTAAAAAAAGCCCTTTTATATATATCTAGGTGTCATTCAAATGCACTATTCAAGTATGGGTCAAAGGCCATGATGAAAACCACAGTAGGATTTTATATTTGGAATGAATGTGGATTCCATGGCTTAATTAAAGTTAGGATTTTGAACTCAACAGATGTGGTATAAGATGGAGCTTTGATTAAGAATGAGTGCTCTTCACCTTTTAATAAATTCAATGAAATAAAGCAAATTAATAAACATATTATTAACACAGCATGCAAATATCAATTCATCTGGTTTTCCAGCTTTTAATTACAAGACATGTAGAGCAATAAATACTGAGCTCTGAAACTTTGAACAACTTTCAGTGTCAACTGAAAGTCACATCGGCCCTGTCAATAGTCACCAAACGGCTGTCAAAATCCTTTGAGGACTGTCAATCAAGCTTGGGGATTGTCTGGATGGGCTGACAGAGACCAGAAAGAGAGGCGTTTGCTGAAAAAAAAAAAAAAAATTATTCACAATTTCAGATTTTTGCCCTACTTCTCAACTTACCTCATGTATATGCAAATACACCATGAAAGCCGAAAACCAAGATAATTTTTTGGGTTTAACATGTGGAAGGATGTTGGTAAGCATCTATGTAACCTTAAACAGACAGTGGAGGAGAGTTTGTTTTGAGCTACACATCTCTTTATGTGACCTGGAAAGTTGCAGCATAATATTACTACTGTATATTTAAACAATATGTTTGAACTTTCGAGTAAATTCAGGAAATGGGCCAACTGTCGTTTATAGCTTGGAAATTAACCCATTAACATTGTGTCATGATGATAAAAACTAGTACACAAAATCATAAGGCATATAAGGCCATTGCCGGGTGACAAAAAAAATAGGATTATGTTTAAAGCCAACTGAAGCCTGACTTTGCTTTTATATTAAGAGGAAACCAGCTAAAGTTGCGCCTCTGGGGAATTCCAGCCAGCAATACAAACTCTCCAACTGAATTTGCAGACGAAAAAGTCTGTGAGGGATGAAACAGACTTTGTATTTGCTTTTCTAGGTTGCTTATATCTGCCCTCCGAGGCACACAGAAGAGATGCGGTGGTATCTCAGAATAGCTGCCGAGGCACAAGACAATGAGATTTGAGTGCCGAGATTTTGCGCCGAACCGCTGAGAGATGCGTGAACCGTTGAGAGATGCTTTTCTGCATTTCCTGAAGCTCAATAACCTGATACAGTGGCGCTGGGAACAGCTGCGTCCTATTTATGAGTCCAATTATGCATCTTGTGTTTGAAACTCAAGAATAGCTCGATTATACTTTTGCAGCTCATTGCGTTTACCAAGGATCTTAATAAAAAAAGTATTGAAAAAAGTCACAACATGACAACCAATCATTCTGTAGTTGGATTTTTTAAGGCCTGCAGTGGGTTTAATTGGCATTCAATTAGCTTTGAAATGAAAGGCAGGATGTGTTCAAATCCACCAAACCCAATCTTTAATGGGCAGTCACGCAGTCGGAAGGAGACATATTTTTCGTAACCTGCTGAGTCTGAAATCGCTCCAGGTTGTGAAAAGCAAGGCTTCAGTTGCACACAGGCATCAGCAGCCCATTAACTACAGTAAGCAAAGCTGAGATCTTTCAAAAATGATTGATCTGTAGCAATCTCAAAGTCTGATCTGTAAAGTAAACCTAGACTCGCTGAATAAACATGCTTCTACCTACATTTTTACAAAAATCCAAAAACGTACCTGAAATAAACACTACTGGGAGTAAAAAACCAACAACCTTTATTCCTGTTCACACAAATTATGAGAACGGGGCAGAATATTAATTAAGACTTTTTGTGCATAATTCCCAGTCACTGTAAAAAAAATGGCTGTGAATTTAATGGTAAAAGACTGTAAAAATGCTACACAAACCTGTTTAATGGTTAACGGTAAATTCCCCTACTATATACGGTGAAAAATTGTATTGGACATTACATGTAATTTTACGGTAGTTTACAGTTTTTGGAAGTGAAATAGAACCACTGATCTATATGTGACTGGATCGTTCATCGCTTTCTAAACTGCCAACAGGAGAGTGAAGCCACTGGAAGTGTTCAATCTGCCATCTTAATAATCCCTACCAGCAGAGAGCACCATTGAGTCACATCATGCAAACCGCTGACCTAAAATCACCCGATTCAAAGCGAATCAGTCAAACGGGATCAGTTTTTATGTTATATGTATGTATATTCATTGTTACTTCAGATGTTATCTGCAATATTTATGGTCTTTTTGGGCAGTTTAAGTGATATATTTAAACCGTTTAGGTGGGTAAGTCTGCTGCGCATTGTGACACAGGTAACGATCCAACACAAAATATAGCCTATTTCTTTATGAACATAATTATTCAGGAATTATTAAACATGAACATATTAGTATCAGAAATTGATTTGGATATACAATGAATAGTAAAATAGCCTCTGTTACTCGATCAGTGAATAGAACGTATAATTTACAGTGATTAACCGTAAATTGTTCTCAGAGTCTCCTGCGTAACATTTAAAATTTGATTGTTTTTTTTTTGTTGTTGTTGTTTTTGTTAAAATAACTATGTTTCTTTAACAACATTAGGGTTGTATGTTATACCTAATGTTGTTAAATGAATATCTATTGCGTTATTTCAGTTTCATGTCTATTATCATGATGGTGTATAGTGTTTGTGTGCATGACACTGTGCACCTTCTATGTATGTTATTATTTAAAAGCTGCTTGTGATGGGCTCTGGTTCATCATGTGACTTTCTCATAACCACCTGCATTTGGAGGTTAACAGTGTATTACAAAAGGTACAAAACAGATTTCAGTACTTAGATTGATATATTAACATTATATCAGTTAACAAAATTACAGTATCTAACTGTAAATGTAAGTTAAAACCGTAAAACCTAAAATGTTGCTACCATAATTTTTTTTTTAGGGTACAATTCCGAAGTGCATGATTCATAAACTGATACTTTTTGATGTTATAATTTTTTTTCAACGTTATTTTGTGTCACTCACTATACATTTTATTCAAACTGCCACAGTACTTATTACAGTCAAAGTAAAAAAAAAAAAAAAAAAAAAAAAACATTGCCAGATTCATATGTTTCAGAAAAAAACTGAACATGCTTTTAGAGCCACTGACTTGACATTTCACTTTATAAGTGTTGCAAATCATGCTAGAACAGTAATGTAATATCAGAAATGTTGCCAAAGGCAGTTTGGAATAGAGACTCAATCACACCACATGACGCTGACCAAGCATCCCGCCTCAAATGGATTCCGTGGGTACAGTGTCACCTACTTACTAAATAGACAACACAGGCTATAAGGCAATGGGCGTATTAACATGACAGTAAGTTTAAGGGATGATAAATGGCTTGTGGGCCATGCAAGAGGTATCGCCTTAGTCAGGAAGAGGCAGGAGAGGAAACAAGTACGTTTTGTGTGCATACTAAAAAATATAATAGAATAAAAAATAGTTTCAGTTATACTAATAGCATCTGTTTGATGCCTCTGAGCATCTTCTATTGTTTTGCAGAGAGATTATTCACCCTCTCTTGGGTCTCGTCTGTTCAGTCTACAAGGCTGAATATTTTAGACAGGTTGTTGCTTTTATTTATGTACAGATGTACTTATTTGTTTGTTTACCCCTTCTTTAATGATCTCAATAAAACCAACGACTTGAGACTGTTTATTTGTTTTCAGGGCTAAAAGAAGAACTTGGCCAATTTAAAGAATAATACAATGACAACAACAAAAGTCATATTCAACCAATTTGGGAAAAATATTATATGTTTTTTTTTCATTATTCAAATATATGCCAATTTCCAGTCTTTAAAATACATGCAAGCAAATAAAAGTGACTAAAATGTATATTTATGAATGTACAATCCACTTCATAAAAATTTCATTTCCCTTGATGTTACTGTTGCTCCTCAGATGTCATGCCACACTCCTGTCTGAAACTGTTATTTGCTCACATTCAGATTAAGGATATGGATAGAACAATAAACATGCAAATGTATTCAATTTAAAAAGAGTTCACAGTTTGGATATTTTCATAAGATCCCTGATGGTCAATTCTGAACAACATGAATATGTTCCTATTGTTGTGCTTACACAGAGGGCCCTTTGGTGGAGACTGATTGGGCATTTTTCTTTCAATCGCAATGGGGTGTGCAGGTTTCTAATCTCCATTTTAGTTTATCAAAGTCTCAGCTGGCATCTGGAAGCAAGCATCAGGTAAATCAGAATGAGTCTGTGATACAAAAAGAGAATCAGTTATGATGAAACCAACTCAGATAGGGAATATGCCCCTCTAACATGCAGTAAATTAATAAGAGTGCACTTGGTGGTTCCACAGAGCTACTTGCGAAATATTGAAACCAAATATGTTTGGAAAAAAGCACAACACAGCAACATCAAAGCCCATAAACGGAAGAAAATACGTTTTCTGGAGTGTCCCAGTCAGAGTGCTGACCTCAATGCGATTGACATATTTCGGCATGACCTCAAAAGGGCGATTCAAACCAGGAATCACAAGAATATTACAGAACTGCAACAGTTTTGTAAGATATTGCCTATTGTGTAGGTTTGATGTGCAATTACAAGAAACATTTGGTGGTGGAGGTATAAGTGCTGCTACCGAAGGAGGTCGAACGAGTAATATAATTCAAAGGTTCTCATACGTTTCCCACTGTGCACTGCAGATGTGTACATGATGTGTTCAATGTAGACAAGAAAAAAAGTATCTTTTTTCTTTTACAGAAGTGTAGATCAAATGTAATGGCCGATCCAAAGGGTTCACATACTTTTTTCTGCCGAAGTTCAAATTCATTGCTTTTTCTTTTAAGATCTTCTTAAACAGTCTTTTTATTGCTGCTACTGAAGCAGGCCAACCTGTTGTAAAGTCCTTTTTCCCTTTGCACGGCAGGCTGTGTTCAATATACTGTAGACATGGAAACCTAAGTAGATTATCTCATACAGTATGTAATGACCAGTCTAATAGGTTCACACACTTTTCGTGCAGACGTTCAAATTCACGGCACTTCCTCTCCTCTCTACTTACACAAAAAACATAATTTCCATGACCAGTTCACTTTATCCAAGTCGCATCTGTGCCCCCCACGGTGTGTATAACTGAAGCCTAGAGATGCAGAAGGATCTTTCACAGCCTGAAAGCGTCCTACAGTTGATGATGAAAGCAGAAATGGAAACTTTCAATTCAGTGGTACATTAAGCATTGCAAGTAGTCAAGATCTAAACTGTTTCTATTTGGTTTTTAAAGGAATAGTTTTCCCCCAAATTAAAAATCTGCTCAAATTTTACATCCAAGATATGAATGAGATTGTTTTTTCATCAGAACACACTTGGCATTACATCACTTGCTCACCAGCAGACAAACATGCAGCTTTTAACTTTGATGAACTGGAGTCGTGTGGATTACATGTGGAATATTGTGATGTTTTTATCAGCTGTTTGGTCTCTCATTCTGACGGCACCCATTCACTGCAGAGGATCCACTGGTGAACAAGTAATGTACTGCTGCATTTCTCCAAATCTGTTCCAATCTACATCTTGGAGGACCTGAGCAGTGTTGGGGAAAGTTACTTTCAAAGGTAATGCATTACAATGTTGCATTACATCCTGAAAAAAAAAACTAATTATGTTACTTAGTTACATTTTATGAAAAGCAGTTACATTACTTTTGCGTTACTTCCTCTCATCTGGGCTGAGCCTCCTTTTTTATTTATTTTTTTTTATATAAAAAATTCTTTTTTTGGCAAAAGTGAAATGAACAAACCTCAGATTGAAGGAAATATAAATTCACCTCTGTAGAGTAGAGGGCGCAGCTCAAACAAACCTTTTAATTGTGCTGCTATTCTGGATTGCATGAAGAATATGATGCAAGAGAAGAAAGTTCGACACTCTTCAACAATAATAATAAAAAAAGAAACACAAATGTTATGTTTATCTAAAGTCGTTTTGTTTATTAGTATGGTTGAAGTGAATCACCAACTGTCAGTAGCAGACACTGGTTAATAAAAAATGGGATGTGTCATTATTCTGAGTTTGCATTTCACTTTTTTTATTCATTTTGAGGGATCTGTTTGTGTGCAAGTGAGATGAGTAAATACATTCACACATTTAATCTAGAACTACAGTAACTATCAGATTTACACAGCACACACAACGCCTCTGCTTTACTCCTCCGATTTCTCTCAACATGGGAACAGAAGAGCTGTCAGTCAATAAATGGGAAAACAAAGTAATTGGTATACCATATTTTGAGGAGTACCTCAAATATTTTCTTGTAAATTAAAAAGTAATGCATTACTTTATTAGTAACTTGAAAATGTAATCTGATTACGTAACTTGCGATACTTGTAATCCGTTACTGGCAACACTGGACCTGGAGTAAGTATATTTTCAATTTGGGGTGAACTATTTCTTTAAATGTCATTCTTATCTCATCAATTGATGATTACATTTGGAAGCTTTCCTTCTAGAGTTTACTCAACATCAAGGCTTTTCCTTTAAGTTGTTTCAGAGTAGTTTTACCCTTCAAATGAACTGTACTTGATTTAAACCAGTCCTTTTGTCATTCTATTGATTTCTGGAATGTGAAAGCAAAGACTTAACAGTCCGCTGCATGATAGAAGTACCTCAGACTCGCCATCCATAGCTGCAATCTTCTGTTTGTGGGGAAAAACCCTAAGAAACCCCTTACTGTCTGGATTGTCTCTGGAGGAGACTCTGGCATTCTATGTTGTCTGAAAAAAAGAATACATTAAACAATAACTGCCCTCAGCACATACAAAAGTTTATCTTTAGAATCTTTAAAACATGAAAGATGCAGTGCCATGCAAATGTTAAGAAGTTACAGTAGAAGAAAATGCAACAAAGCTGTGAGCACGATGAAATTAAAGATTCATGCCCCTTCTTCAACCTAGATGACGTTCTGGGAGCGAGAGCTTATGCTAATCTGACAGATGTTGTAAAGTGGAGAAACGTGGACTTGCAAAGGGATGAGAAAGAGTGTTAGACACACCACGTCATTCGACATCCACACTCACCCTTGTGTTTACACTGCAAACCAATATAAAATGATAATACTCCAACTGAGATTTATAAGGGACGAATCAATA
The DNA here is from genome assembly GCF_963082965.1 of Carassius carassius. Classification (NCBI taxonomy): domain Eukaryota; kingdom Metazoa; phylum Chordata; class Actinopteri; order Cypriniformes; family Cyprinidae; genus Carassius; species Carassius carassius. Next base: position 21,139,307 of record NC_081770.1, on the reverse strand, counting down.
TTGTTGTCTGAAAGACCTACAGCAGACATAAAGGTTATGGTTTCAAAGAACAAAATACAATTTTACAAACAACTAAAATTGTGAAAAAAATGGAAGCACATACGCCAACACATTCTCACTCCCAACTTGTTAAGGACCCTTTGGCGTCACTTTTTGACACGCAGCGTACCCCTTTAGTGTAATTTTTCGACATGCAGGGTCCTCCATTGCTTTAAATCCCCTGAAACCCTTGGCGTCAATATGCCGACGTGAAAGGCACTGGGAATTTCATCGCAATTATTAAATTATATATTGGGTAATAATATCGCCATTATTGCATATATTTTGGGGTGTGATTTTTTTTCTATGTTAACAGTTTTATTTATATTACAGTATTTACACATTTATGAGCAGGTAACCCAACCCCTGTCCCTAAACCTACCATTTGTCAATAAAATAGGACATAACTGGAAGGTACAACTACAGACACAATTTATTCAAAAAGTATTAATATTCCAAATCTTCCGAGGCAAAACGATTGATTTGTGAGAGGAATTGACGCGATCGCCGTCTCCGTCCGGCGTAAAGCTAAGTCTGTGCGCAAATTAAAAAATTCCGCCAGATTAAGCCTTACGTCAGCCTTGGTTGTGAAATTCTATTGCCTCTTGTGTGTCTCATGACAGATTATTTCATGCTACGGGAGTATCTTTTTTAATGAGATGTGAGTGCATTACAATGTGGGATAATTTTTAAAACCTTATGTTTTACTCTTTTCTTCGCATAAAGATATTATATGGCTTCAGAAGACTTTGAATGCAACACAACTTATTTGAAATGCTTTTATACTGCTTTTTTATTGTCAGTTTTTGTAATAAATACCTGTGACTACTTATATTTGCCTGTTACATGTTTTATATTAGTCAGAAGAGGTTCACACGACACACGAGTTTCTAAACAGACCAAATTTGTTAATATAAGTCATGTGTGAGTAAACGGTTCTCTCATTGGTCAGTTCCATGGTATAATTTCTGTCACTGTTCGCTCTCTAAGTATACAGTACATTTCTGGTCCACACTCCAGCACAGCAGGTGGCAATGTTAGTTGCCACCCGCCATTATAAAAACATGAAGAAGAAGAAGAAGCTCTCAAAGCTGTCATCCATCCTGATGGAACAACAACACCTTTGCGAAGTTATTTTTTTTTTATTTTACTTTTTTTTTCAAATCTGTAATCCACTAAGAAAAAGAGACCATGAATTAATTTTTTTGTGACACCCCCAGTCACAAAAAAATATTATACGATCCCATGACTTCATATATCTTTTTTCCTTTGAGATTGTGAAGGGCTCACATACTGTGTATTTCTGCTTTTGGCCTTCATAAACATAATGGTTTTTACATAAACACATGGACACTGTAACTCAAAACTCAATTGTGTGTTTCAGATGTGTCACATCCTACAACCTCATCATCTGCAAAGAAAAATTGCTACTTAATCACACCAAAATGATGGACTTTAAGGCATCATATTGATTGGATTGTTATTGTTTCACTGAAAGTTGGTCTTAATCACATCTATTTTATGTTCTTGTTCAGTGTTTTACTTCTTTATGTATTGATTCATGTTCTCTGTCAATTGTCATTCATTAATGTATTCAGCTAATAACTTTTGTAAAGACCACTGGCAATTTTGCATGTCAATAAAAACATATTTAATTCACACAACATGCTGCTTAAAATGTCTATCAATTATAACTTTCAGATGCTAATTGGTGTCTTTTTAGTCTAAGAAAACACTTAAGTGTGACCAGCTCTGGTCAGTTAAGGATTACTCTCGTCTTCTTCACTGCGTAAGTAACAAAGATAATGAATTTATTGTCTGTTTTGTTAGATATTTTGTACTTTTCCTTTTGACATATTGTTTTTGGCCTTCATAAACAATTGTTTTTGCATACAGATGAAAGGAGACACATTGTATATCTAAACTCAATTGTGCATTTCAGATGCTGTCACTACAACCTCATCATCTGAAAGAAACTGCCATTCAATCCCACCAAAATACACATAATGATGAACTTAAAGGCATCATAGAGGATTGTGAAGATATTTCACTGGAGGTTGGTCATCAATACACTGTTTTATGTTCTGTTTTGTTTTACTTCTTTATGTATTGATTCATGTTCTCTGTCCTTTGCCATTCATCAATGTATTTTGCTACTAACTGTTAGTCATTTTTGCTACAATTTCATGTCATAAAAAAGTACTTGACACTTGACACATTGCTGTTGTTGTTGATTTTATGTGAAACCCTAATAGACACTTCACGATGTATTATTATAAGATATTATAAGTAGATAATATAAGACCGGGCAGATAGAGGGGTAAATAAAATATACAAATAATACTAATATTAATGATATTAACATATAATGATATTTATAACACCATTAAGGTCCTATATAGCATTTTCAAAGCATGGTTCTATATGAAACCCTATTAAAAAAAGTTATATTTAGCACTAAAAAGGGTTCTGCAATTGGTTTTGAGACTTTGCCAAATAAGGTTTGGGTGAAAATTTACTTTATGGGACTGTGGGAAAAGTGCAGTTTTGTTGTTTCCTTTTTCATGCAGTTGATATGCAAATAGGGTCATTTTCATTTAAAAAATAGCCAAATCTTTTAGCATTCTTTGTGCTGTGTCCCTTTCACTTGAGTGGACTGACATGTCACATCAGTTTAAAATCTGCATATTGCATGAATATCCTTTAAAAGTGCCAACTGTGATTCAGATGCGGCCCTCTTGCTGAGTAGTTTAGCTGTTGCGCTAAATAAGCATCTGATAATAAAACCAGCAAAGAAAAATTAATAACTACAGCATTAAAAAAGACATTGGAAATGCTTAAATCCTTCACCTTTTCTTTTATATCCCACAGAATCCTTTGCTTTTGTCTGAAGGCTGTTCAAAGGCACCTGAAGCATTGCTGGATATGCACACTGAAATTTTTTAAACCACAACTTCTTTTCTTTTGAAAGCAGGGTTACCAAACGTGTCCCATCATTAATTCAGCCAGAGACAGCTAAAGAACCGGTATTCCATCCGAAGTTGAACAACTATCAGATGTTGCATAATGCTTTTCAATCCTACTTGAGTTTCGAGTAGCAGTTCATAAGAGATTTTCTTTCAATACCTCTGGTGGACTGACACTGAACTTGCAAAGTTGGGTTATACACTGAAGATCACTCATGGTAAAGTGGTCTCTGACTGTCAAAATGTACATTAAGTGTTTTGAATATCAACAAAAATATAAGGGAATATACTGCAAAAACATAATGTTAATTAATAATACGGAATACATTTCCATATATTGGAAACTAGTGACAGCAATATATGCAATGACAATACATGGCTATATATTGATACATAAAAATATATTTTGAAGTGAGGACAAAGATAAATTGAATATTCATAATGTTTGATCCTTTATTGCTCATATATGTTCCCATATAAATGTGAATATACACACATTCACTGAATGAGTTAAAGCAGATTTCTAGTTCTCAGCATGCTTTGCTTCTGAATGTTAAAGGAGAGTAAAAATGTTAAAAATAAGTGTTATTGCATGCTCAATCTTAATATAGGGAGAGATCTGTTAGTGTTTAATTTTGTATTATTTTGAAAAAGTAAAAGGATTTCTAGAATGTGTAAGTTTGTGGGGTTTCCATTGTGCTGAAGAGAAGAGCCTGTGGTTAGGATGACCACTGGCCAAACTCTATTAAATTATATATCACTTTATTTAAAAAAAATAATGGCTGTGCCCTTTTCAGCAAAGTGATTGACTAAGTGCTTTATAATGTATAGGTGTACTTATGCTAATGTAAATTAGCCATATTTAAAATTATGACTTAGGTATATCATAAATGATTGTTAAAAATAAGAAATATTAATGTCCATATATGTGTGTATATACTGCATGGGTAAATATATGTTTACTGTTTATGTTTATTTTTACACATGCAGTACTATATCTACTGTACATATTATGAAGTGTATTACTGAATATAAAACTACATATATTGTGATTTATAAGTAAATATATTGTCACATATTTTTTTTAATATATGAAAGCAGCCATTTCTTTTGTATTATTCAATATATTGTAATATTTACACAATATATTATTCTATATAATTTCTAATACACTGTTATTTATCATTCATAGGCTATATTAAGAAATAGGGACCTATATTTTCTTTGCGTAACTGTCTTTTATTGCTTTTTTTTGCATAACGGAAAATTATGCAATTATGTGTACATTTAAGTATGTAAAAACGAAAGTAAATGAGGGGAGTTAAAAGATTTCCAACCCTGTGGCTCCCTCTAGTGGACATCATATTTGCTCAGCCGATGCAAGTCTAAGGGAAATCTTTGCTTTTTTATAATTATTTCTAGAAAACTCTAGTCTCATCAGTTAGAAAAGATATAGAAACAAACTACAGATAAGGTCCAAGGTCTCTGACGAGTTTGGTGCCTGTAGCATTAAAGCCCTAGGGGGGTTTATTGGTCTATTGGTCTCCGAAGAATAATAATAAGTTTAAATAGCTTAACAATATTTTTCAAGCCAACATAACTAGCTTATAACTTAAGTAACGTGGTGGATCAGTGAATGCGAGAGAAGGGGAGAGATAACGCACGTAAGTCAAACCGAAATACAATGTTTAAATCTTCTTGTTCCAGATGATGAGAGAGATGAGAACTCCTGATGAACCTTGTGCACTAAAAAATCAGGCTAGGGTATTTAAAAACAGACACTCTTAAATGTGGATTTAGAATTGCCAGCTGATAAAACCTATTCTCCAGGGACCATATTCTTAAGATAAATGTAGCTGTATGAGTTAAATGATTAACACTAAACAGTAAGAAATCAGTCCAGTCTCCCCAGCTGTAAATGTCATTAGCTGTTATAGTCTTCTGTTGCTTATAATAAATTGACATGTTGATATCACATAAGCAGTCTTTCAGAATGCTCTCATAGATGCATATTATATGCATTAGTGAGTGTGGTCGTGCTTATGGCGTGTAGTATGAGGCTGGGAGGAAATATCAGAGTATGCCCACTACAAAAAAAAAAAATAAAAATAAAGACTACACCGGATTCATACATGATCACCATCATCGTCATCAACTCCTCTTACAGCATCTTTGAGCACCCCCTACCGCAAAGTCATGCGCATTATCAGGTTTACCGTAGTAAACCCCACACACATGCAGTCTGAACTCACGAACATAACGACAGGACGCATTTTCTGTTGTGAAGTTACTACTGCTCGTCTCATCACACTGCAGCTGACGGTGTCAGCGCTGGAATACCCTCATTTACACTACGACTGAAGGAAAGCTAGTATTAGCTTAGTGTTAGGCTGATAAAGAGGGTTGCTAACTTTGTTTACGGTTGCGTATGTTGCAGATTGTGCGAAATTATTCGCAAACTCAATATCTCTAAATTTACTCGGTAGTTTATTTTAGTAACTTTGTCGTGAATATTTAAACTAAAGTTAGCTTATTTCTAAAAACGTCAAACAATTTCCCATTAATTGTGTGAACTGGCAAGTCGGTTTTGAGATTGGATAGTTGATAAATAGAGTGCATTGTATCGTGAAACTATGATAATTATATCGTATCTTGTAATAAATGTAGAGTACATTCTTTTAAAAGAGCGCGAGTAGAGTTTTGTATTTATGTTGGATTCTTGCATACTAGCTGTAGTGTACTAGAAGGGGAATTAGCTCAGATGGTAGAGCGCTCGCTTAGCATGCGAGAGGTAGCGGGATCGATGCCCGCATTCTCCAAAGATCTTTTTTTTCCTGCTCTCAAAGTTAGAACTACATTTTAATTCAGTGCGCAGTGACTGCTGGTGAGTATTTATAAGATACTGAGCCTAAAATGACTAGACTTTGCGAATTAATTTATGCAAGAAGCCATTTAGTATGCTAGCTAGACTAAGTATCCATAACTAACGCACTAACGTTAGCCTGTATATAAAGAGTTTATTTGCAAAAACAGAACTCCGTTTTTATAAATTTTCGTAAATCATGTTTATTATTGTGTTATCACGTTTTTAACGTGTTAGTTAGCTGTATATCTTTAGTTATTATTTTTAATAATAATAAAAAAAACACCTGCAGTTTGACTGATATAAATTGCAGGATCTTAAAAAAAACATTCTTGTTATCAGTTTTTGCAAATAAACTCTTCATATGGTTTTAGTTATGTATTGTTTAAGCAATTTTACACATTATTGCAATTAATTAAAATAATATGTGTAATATTTAGTTTTCCCATTCTTGATTTCTCCTTTATTAATACTTATTTAGTACGTTTTTGTTACAGTATTTGGATCCTTTGACAGATATTTTGAGGTGTTATGAATTATATTGTTGGCCAAAACAATGATTTAATCATTTTTGCATGATAAATTCAGCATTTTTACAGTTTCTTTCAATAAGCAAAGGCTGTTTAATGGCCTATTCATTTCATTGTGACAACTATTGTTGAATGTATGTGTTCAATGAACTGTAGAAATAATTCTCAATATGTTCAATAGTTTATTTATAACTGACTTTTAAAAAAATACCAAACCTGAGAAATATTCACTGGAGGAGAAAGGCACTAATTACCCCTAGTCTCAACTATACTGAAATATCTCAGATAATACATTATGACCTCCACTATGTCAACACTGAAATGAAATTATCCGCTAGGCTAGCTTGACAGATTTCTATACTAATTCCACTGGAACTAATACAGAGCACTGTTTGTGTGTACAAGCAGAAATGTTGTGCATTGCTCCTCATCAGTATGAAAAAGCTGCTGAGCAAGATTTGCTTTTAAGGTTAGTAGTTGTAGAACTCAACCCTGCTGACTTGATCATGTACATACAGAGTATCCAGATGAAGATCTTGTAGGATGATATTTTATTACCTATGAGACCAGTCAGTTATTCAATCGAAAAGGTAGTGGGTTTGATTCCCAGGGGAAGTCGTGTTAGATAAAAAATATATATATTATAGCCTGAATACAAGTTGCTTTGGATAAAAGCGTCTGCTAAAATGCATAAATGTCAAATACACTGGAATAAGAGACCTCTGGTTGCAGCACATCAGATTTTTACAGTGAAGGCTAATAAACTGCAGTGTTAAAGTCTTGTCTTGTTGTGTCAGGACAGGTAGAACAAGGAATGGTTTAATGATCTCCGCATCTAGCAATCTAGAGTTGTTTTTCTCATGAGGAATTCAGTAACAGCTGTAGCTCAGGCAACTGACACAATCCAGACGTTTCAAAAGCAGGGTCCTGTACCCTACGTGATTGCCAAATTAACAGGAACCCACTGGAACACAATGGTGCCAATTTAACTTGCCCTTTTTCCAAAGCAATAGTTCACCCAGCATGAGTTAATGATGATCGAACTTCAATACTTGAAGAAACTAACCCTTCAATGTCAATGTTTTTTTTTTCTTCAATTGATTTAATTTAATTTCTTCTCATTGTTAGTTTGGCCCACAGGTGTGATGGAAAGAAAGTAGTTTGTTTGCTCTTGTTTGCAGCACAGGATGAGCGGCACAGGACCAGCCGCATACAGCAGGTGGAGGAGGAGGACGGACACCAGGGTTGTGACAGGAATCCTGTACATTTCTGCAGTGTGTGGGTGCAGCATATATTTTATATTTTAACCAACTACAGTTTTTACATTTTACTTAATTTTCATATTTGCAACATTAAAGGATTACTTCACCCTAAAATGAAAATTCTGTCATTAATTACACCCCTCGTCTCGTTCCAAATCAGTAAGACTTTCATCCAACTTAAGAACACAAATTAAGATATTTTTTATGAAATCTTAGAGCTTTCATCTTTATATTCTGGTTCTAATAAAGCTTATCCTCCTCTCTATCGAAGGATCTTCCTCTGCTAGTAAACAAGGCGCAGTGCATCTGGGTTCTACGCCCACACAGAAGAAAAAGCAGCGAGACTGTTCTTCAAGTTCTTTTATTTTACTGTTTGATTCGCAATGAGAGGAAAAAGACATAATTAACCCCGAAAAGATGTGATGTGGTTGAGCATTTGAGAAATGGATTTGTAATCACTGCAAGAGCCAGTGAATACATTTCAAAAGTTGTTTCCAGTCAGAAATTTGACACCTCAGTTTCTGTATGTGGATAAATGGCTGAAACTGTTTATTGGAATGGATCAATACTCAGCACTGGGATCCCCAATAGTGTGAGGGTAACCGTTTGTTCCAATGTTAGAGGAAAGTTCTCTGTCACTCCAGGTGAAATCTCAACTGACCACATACAAACATGTGTCTCTTCTCATCCTATACACTTCATAGCCAACCTGGGTCCAAATCTGCAGTTTTCCTACCAGATAAAAAAAAATCCCTAACGAGTTTCATTGAGTCTCTTTTGGCATGTTTTCCAGTTAAATATAGAAAAATCCTTGAAACAGGATCAAATTTTCTCAGCAAGCAACACTGCAAATATTATATTAAGATATGAAGACTTGTTTTCTCAGATTGTGCATTGACACTGCACTGGCAGATTTTTTTTTTACATCTAGTTTTGTTTTGTGTATACTTGGAGCAACACCATCTAATCATAGCACAAAGCACAACATTTATTTTCTTCATTTTGCGAGATGCCTTTCCATCCATTATAAATTGTGGTTTTGACAGTCTGGCATTTGATATCTTAACACCTTCATGTCTCAAACTCCTTTTCATCACAGTCAGAAATGATGGACTGGTGTCAGCAGATCTATCAGCACCCACATGTCTGATCCACATCCAAAAGACAAATATAGCAACAGTTTATGTGGGCATAATTCCAGCAATTGTTTGCTTAGCTGGAAATTTCTGCTAAAGTGATTACCGCCCACATAGCTTTTATGCAATTACCCATTAAAGTAAGCTTTTGGATAGCCACATTAAATAAATGAATTAACAGCACCTCAAAGTACCCCTAGACTTATGAAACATTTGGAAAGGCTGAAGTCATTAAACCTGTCTTTGTTCAACATTGAGCAACATTAATAAAACTACAGATGCCAAAAGAATTAATTTAACATAGCATTAACCTGCATTTTGAAAATCGCGTTTGGTCAATGTATTTAAGACTATGCTGAAAACAAACCCAAGACTCAACAATGAGTATACGGCTACCCCTAGTGTTCAAGAAATGCTTTGCAGGCTGATTTTACATTATTAGTAGCCTATACTAATAACTGTTCCCAACATTGATAATTATTAAGAAATGTTTTTGAACAGCAAATCAGCATAATCAGTACGATTTCTGAAGGAGGAAGTGACACTAAAAACTGGAGTAATGGCTGCTGATAATTCAGGTTTGCTATCATGAAATAAATACGTTATAAAATATATTGAAACAGAGAACAACAGTTCTTTTCATTTTTAATAACATTTCACAGTATTACTGTTTTCGCTTTTATTTTTGATCAAATAAAAGGTGAGCATAAGGGATTTCGAAACATTAATTCAAAATATACATCGAAATGAGGCAAGAAAATATATTTCCAATGTTCCTTGCTCAAGGGCACCTCAGTCATGGAATTGCCAGTTCCGAGACTCGAACTCACAACCTTAGGGTTAGGAATCAAACTCTCAAACCACTAGGCCACAACTTCCCCTATATGTGATGTATCTTCACACAAACCTACTTTCAAAAATAAGAAAGCTCTCAGGACACAAAGTATTTCGCTGTGTGTGGTTGCATCTGTGTGGGCTTGAAATCATAGATGGACTCACTTTTGAAGTTGTGTCTGATCTTTGTACATGTTAGCGGTGGCACAGTGTGTTAAGTGCCCCCTTCTGCTGTCTACGACTCTCCCCTGAGCCCCAGCCACTTACCGCAGACCGGGGAGGCCAAGCTTGACTGCCTCTCCACACCCACTGAGTGCTTAACAACCAGCGGCTAAAAAAATGCTCACATGTTAAATTGTAATGCTACTTCTTCAGTTTGTGCTAATAGTGGTGGTGTCATTGATTTCTTGTCGCGCCCCCTCAGCCAGGCAAAATACTAATGGTGGTGGTCAATAAAGCACATGAACTGGAAGTTCTCACTCTTCACACTTCTATCAAACTTGGGCCTAAAAATAGACGCCACATTCTGCATCGCCACCAGCTTATTTAAAGGAGTAGTTCACCAAAAAAATTAAAATGTACTCACCCGCTGGTCGTCCAAGATGTATATGAGTTTGTTTCTGGATCAGAACAGATTTGGAGAAGTTTAGCATTACATCACTTGCTCACCAGTGGTTCCTCTACAGTGAATGGGTGTTGTTAGAATGAGAGTCTAAACAGCTGATAAAAACTTAAGAGTAATCCACACTACCACACTAAAGTAATACACACTACTATCAATTAACCTCCTGTGAAGAGAAAAGCTGTGTGTTTGTAAGAAACAAATCCAACATAAAGGCATTTTTAAACTGGTGCTTCTGGACAAAATACAAGTCCATAATCCTTAATAACGCTTCCTCCAGTGAAAAAGACCAGCCTCCTGCATAGACATGTGCTGGTATTCTGTAATGCTATATATCAAGGTAATGAATATGCACAATATTGTTATCATGGATACTTCTAAATACCGTGAATCAGTACAGTCGCAAGGGCTGTGCCAAGTGTGCGAACACACAGGGCCTCGTACCTCTAAAGGGCCTCGCTCTTGTCCTGCATTTTATGTCGTTTATGTAAAATTTGTATTACTGTTTTTCCAACCATTTTCTCCTTTGAAAGACTAAAATAGTCATAGCTGATAGACAGTATAAGACTCTGTGTATAAGAATCAGTAAAGCGGTTTGTTGTTAGGATGACAAAAAGTTTTAAAAGTTTAACTTTTAGGCTGGTCTAGAGCCCTGCATTTCACCCTGACTTTTTTCTGCCCCTCGGGCTGGGCTTCAGGACAATTTTCACGTCATAGTTCAGATGCGGGCCGGGCCTCAGGCATGTTTCAGGCTTCTCCTTATTTTTATATTTTAGACAACCATCAATTATTGATGAGAAAAATTGCTGCGCTAATGGAAACAACACGAGACCCTGCTGTCGTGACTGTCAAGAGCGGCTTTACAGCAGCAGCGCAGCTGAAGAGTTCTGCGTTCAAATGCACACAAAAGGCTTAAACTTGCTGCAAAGCATCTGCAAAATTAATTACCATAAATGAGTCAGGGGGAAATAGGAAGGTGATATTTGAATTATTTACTAACAAAATAGTGTTTCTGAGTCGGTGTCGCAAGGATGACGTTGCCGATCCTGACTCGCCATCTCCTCATTAGACGCGCCTTTAGAGAGTAGTGCATCTTTACAGATTATGATTAAAATGAAAACGTTCATGATTTGTTTTATTTCATTAAGTAGTAATTTAAAGCTTTCTATAGATATATTTATCATGTCTGTGAGGCATGTATTCACTGAGTTCCGGTTAATTTTTGTTCTCCTGTTCAAGACGAGATGGCAGAAAGAGCATCATGATTATTTTCTTTATTTTACAAAAGCACAACATTTTGTTGATATTGTGAGTGCACACAAATAAAGGTAGACCCTTTATAGTTACAAATGATGCATTACTCTTACCTTTATGAGCAAAAATGATGGCGTATCCACTGAAAAAAATGCAAGTGATCATGCTGGCGCCTCCATGTCCTAAAGCTTCTCCACAGAAACTATTGGATATAGCGCACATTTATCTAGGTTTAATGTTTAAACATGCTTTTTTTATATCTATATATTTTTTTTAGGCAAGCCGTGATGATTTGAGAAGACTAAATTGATCAAACATAGGTTTTAATAGCTGAAATAGTAGTATTAGCTGTTTTTGGAGAAGAGGCGGAAAAAACGGGCCGGTAATTCTGATAAGCTGTCGGTCATGGGCCGGTCTTGGGCCTGAGCGTCTCGGGATAGGGCCTAAATTTGAGACCCGTGCAGGGCTTTAGGCTGGTCTGCCTCAGTGGTCCAACAGCGCATGTCAAAATGATCGAGATGGCCAATCAAATCAAAAGAATGCAGGTCTTACTGTCACTGTCTCAACACAACTAGAGTTTGTGGAAAGATGTTAGTAGTAGCTTAATGTATTAGAAAACTTTTTTACAATAGAAATGTTAAGCGACCGACAGCAATAGACTATCTAGTGATGCAAACTACCCAACCTTTTAAGAAATTTTGCCATTTTGAATTGAAAATATGCGACAGGCTAATGATTCATGTAAATCATAAATAAATGTGACAATAGGCGTTTGAATTTTTGATTATTAGACATGCGAATATCAGTGAGTGTGCACATGTTAAAATAAAATATTATTTTCAAACAGTGTAAAATGATTACTACTTCATATGAAGAGTTCAGATGCAAAAGCCTTAAGAGCCGTTTGAAATTTTCTTCTAAGATGAGCATTTTTATCATTTAATTTCACTTTAATGCCAATGAATAGTTTCTTTTCTTTCCCATTAAAGTAAAATAACTGAACATAAACATAGGAGCATGAGAAAATAATCATTTTAGGAGAAAATCCTGGAGGCTTTTGCATCTGAACTCTTCATATATAACTATCTACAATCCTAGAACTCATTTAAGCATTCTTATTTACTTATTTAATTGCTTTATTATTAGTAGTATGCAGAAGATCCTTATGAGCATGACCATGATGCGTGCGCAAGCATGTCAGTGAGCACGGCATCACAATCGATCAGATGCATGGTAAAGTTGCGTTCGTTACTATAGCAACCCCCCTCCATACACACACACACACACACACACATACTCTCTCTCTCTCACACACACACACACACACACACACACACACACACACACACACACACACACACACACACACACACACACAATCGTAGAGGGCCTACATTGGTTAACATTAGTTAATTCATTAGTTAACATTAACTGCCAATCAAAAATTCTTCTGAACATTCATCAATCTTAGGTATTCCAATATTTAATAACACGTTCTGTAGCAAATGTAGCTATTGCTCATTGTGAATGTTAATGCATTAACTAAGGTTAACTAATGAGATCTTATTGTAAAGTGATACCTGTTGGTATCGATATTACAGGTAGAGGACTCCATCAGCAACAGTGTTATGTTAAAACATCTTCATGATTAATTTGATTCTTACAGACACACAGCTTTTTTTCACTTCACAAGACAATCACTGATACTTGTGAATTACTGTGATGTTATTATCAAAGAAATAATCTGTGCTACGTATGTTACTTTTTTTAAAAATTAATTGATTGTAAAGATAAATGCAAATTTAAATTTAAAATCAGCATGATAATTTTTAAAGACCATTTTATTTTTATAAGAAAAATAAATTGGGCTGTACTTGATTTTATACATCAATAATTGATTGTATCATACAAAAGAGCATTACATACCAAATGGGAGCCAGGTAACAAAAATATAAAAATAAAAATAAGAGTTGTGACAAAAAAGTTGCTAAAGATGCAACCCCCCCCCCTCCCTGCCACACACACACAAACAAATAAACACAATTACAAAACTGATTCATCTTGAGATATTGCATTTTTTCTTCTTTCTTTTTTTTATACTGTCACCAATCTTTCTGAAAGGCCTCTTTGAGTGAAGTATTGATCCGTTATATAAAAGTTCAGTGCTACTTCCTGCCATGAGGATCAAGTGTAGATATTGCTCCATCACTTGTAGTTATGAAATTGCTTTGTCTCAAAACAGAGTTCCTAAACACATTGATAATGTCAGTAAAAAATAAATAAAAAACATTGTGTTTCTTTTTTTTCTTTTTTTTCACAAATTCAACATTCACACCAGGGTAGTGATGTGACAGCTATTTTATAGAGCAGCAAAAATACTAATTTCTGATAATTAAGCAACTGTCTGGGACTCTGCATGAATGGTTACATGAAATATGAATGGAAATTGGTACATATTTTGTAGTTATTCAGGCCTAACTAAACAAATTCCTAGTATGTCCTGCAAGAATATTGTTAGTGAAATTTTAAGTGATGTTCTTGTTGCATTTTGTCAATGATGTGAGATCAAACCAGGCCTTCTATAACAACTCTAAACAACAGATTCATTTAAAGACGCTGCTATTCTGACTGATGGAAGCAAGCTGATCAAAGGCCATTCTTCCATGTTTTATAAATAAAAAAAGTACAAAAACTAAATCAAAAGTCTCGTTACGTTTTGTCTGTTTGCTTATGGTACATTCACACAGTTTTGGGGACTGACAACTGTATGACTAATGAGTCTTTCAAGTTGTGTTGTAAATCTAATTGCAAACAAAAGCTGTCTTTATGGACAGGTAGCTAAGGTCAGTTCCCACATGTATTCTCAGAACAGTCTTGAGTAACACTGTAACCATAGTGACAGATAATATCTGCATATGAGATTAATTCTATAATACTGTGTTATAGATAAATCTATGATACAGGTAAGCCTGTCATTTAGCTAACTGTAAGTTACCATAGCAGATAGGCTACAGTGAAAAATTGTATTCCATTTAACTTCAGAATTATATTTAATGGAACTAAAAAGTATGAATTATAATTTACAGTGAAAACATACATTTATTTTTTTTAAAAGCAAGTTAAAATGCCTCTTAAAATACCGTAAAAAAAAACAGTAAGAAATATCCAGGGAAAATGATTTTAATATATTTACTCATGTTGGTTAAGCAATGTACACGTTTGATGTTAAAAAGTATGTTTATTACATCTTTGTTGTCTGCACGTTAATTTATTTATTAGTCATCGTTTATTACTTTAACGGTCTTACTCATTTAAATAGCCTACTATAATGACACATTTCTACATTTAAAACGGCCATTGGTGATAAAATTTAATAATACATGCTCTCACTTAACTACCAGATTGTCAATCCACTTGATGTCCGCAAAATGATATCACTGTTATTATAGTAAATAGTGTATACATTTTCTTTAGTCGCGGATGTGTTTCAGAACTTCAGAATTGTTATATTAATTTACCCGGATGTGGCGTTCCAAACAGAACTTAGTGTTGTATCGCGCAGCTGGGTGAACTTGACCGTTATTTTTGTCCAAAACACGCTTGTATTTAACTCCGAGTTCCGAAACTCAAATAAACCATAAACGTCTAACCCTTTTGTCGTCTTCAGAACTAAACTAAAGTACTCTGAGGAAAACTAAAGTGTTTTCTGTAAACCACGCCGACGGTAGGCCCGCTGGGTGTCGCTCTGTAGCAAGAAATGCCTCGGCGTCTCCCCCTCCCCTAAACATCTCCTCCGAATGTGTGTATGTGTAGCGCCGAGAAAGTAAGTCTGTGTTTCCAGCTGACTGCTCGCTCGCTCTCTCTCAGTGTGTGTGTGTGTTGTCATTATTATTATCCAGTCTGCTCCCAGCTCAGAATGGCCAGATTCACTCAGTCTGAGACAGGAAGGGAGCAGCACCCACAGCCGCCCCATACCGCTTACTTCAGTCCGCTTTTCACTGGACCCGGGGCAGCACCGACCCAAAATCCACTCCTCCTAATCCCGCACCAGCACCAGTACGCTCAGATCCCATTTCCTAAACCCATGAACGGGTCAGAATCCATCTCCATCCATCCGGAGAGCGGCACCATGAAAGACCAAGATGCCATAAAACTCTTTATCGGGCAAATACCGCGGAACCTCGAGGAAAAAGACCTGAAACCATTGTTCGAACAGTTTGGGAAAATCCACGAATTGACAGTATTAAAGGACCGATACACCGGCATGCACAAAGGTAAACGCGTGATTCTCTTAATACGAGTCTGATTCTGCAGGGGTAAACACTATAGGCTACAATATTGTAATTATATATATATATATACTATTGTGCACATTATCCGTTGGTGACGCATGCGTTATTGTAATATTTATTATAAATAATACGTGTCATTTTTGTAATGTCAATATTAAATACATATAGGCTACATACAGTCTGATGAAACTGTAATCTCAGACCCCTTTGGCCACTGTCTTGCACTTGAATAATTTCGAGAAAACTTATGTTCTCAGTTTGAACCTTTGCATTGTTGCTTGTATGAATATTATGTAGGCTATCCCCATCATATAATATGGCAGTGAATCTCGCCTTTCCCTGTGGCGGTATAATTTTTGAACTAGGGCAAAGAGGCTTAGAAGAAAATTTATATTTAAAGAGACTTTCTTTTGCCTCTTCCATCTATTACAATGGGGAATACTCCCAACCACCCCAGAGCATCCAAGCTTGTTCAGTCTAACATCGCCTATGCAGTTCTCGCGAATGAACAGGCGTTTTGACTATGATTATATTTAGCCTATATAGCCCACTAAGAGAAATGTTCGATGTTGTTCAGCATCTTACTAAAACAGAGCTGTTACATGCTCCAAACAGGTGCGCCTGATTAATGAAACACGCATATATAATACTAGAATAGAAAAAAACGTGAAGCTTCACTTATTTGTTGATCATATTTGCACTTAAAACACGTTCGGTTGTGCGTCATAACGAACTACGGCGCGCTCTATATTGTGACGTGACGTTCTAACCGACAATTGACGACGTTGAATACGTCATTCCACTCAAACAAGAAGAACATTAAACCTCTGTTTTGGTATAATCTCGTTCTTGTCATTTATTCCCCTCAAGCGATGTGTGTCGGAAACGGAATATTCGCATTTGTCTTCGTTAGTGTCAGTTACTATTAGGCTTCATTTCAGTGGCGTGTTTATAATTATGCTAATAAGGCTCTATTTGCTCAAGCGTTCATCCACGATATTTGCCCCGTGAGAAGCCTTGCTTAATATGGGGTTTAACTGTGTTGAACATGTCAGAGTAATGAGAATTGCTATATAGCTACAATGATTTCGTGGGCGAGGGTTGTGCGTTTTCATTTGGCTAAATGAAATCAAACCAAACAGTTGGAGAAAACGAGGTAGAATTTTCATTTCGTTCTTAATTTTAGGTTTCTGTGACAAACGGTTAAACTCTAGAGAGGCTAAGCGTGCCAAAAATGTGCCGTTTCAGAGGAAACTTCGGAAAGCTACTTACCACAAGTGGACCGTTATGAAAGCGCGCCAATTATGACGAGAAATGGCACTCGCGCGTCTATCCTTATAAAATGGCATCAGTGGTGACATTTAAGTTGTTATATTATTTGAGGTATTAACTCGTGCAGCAAATAATACAAGACAGAAACACCAGGAAGGATCCAATCTGACTGTTCCTCAATAGTGATGGTCCTCTTGGGCATCGATGGATGTCAAGTCTATGTGAATACACCTTATCTAGTAAATTACTGCGAGCTGAACAGTCCCATCAATTAGACGTCTAAAATATAGAGCTTTACAGTTTGTAGTGCTAAACCCAGAAGATAATTAGCATTTTCAAGCCATTGGGTTCCCTTAGGAATTTCCAATGGGATTTTAAAATCGTGATCTTCCTTTTATAAGTAAAATAAGGTCTGTGGTTAATAATACTTCAGACATTTTGTTATGCATAAATTATATGCAATTATACCTCAGGTGTGGATTTTGAAAAGATTTTGCATATTTTTTTTTAAACCCATAATAATAATAATAATAATAATAATAATATATATATATATATATATATATATATATATTTTTTTTTTTTTTTCAAACCCATAGGTTATTCCCGAATACTTGTAAATTTGCATCATTACCGAATAATTGATGTGTGTGTGTTTTTTTTTGGTGTTTATTATGGCTGGTTCCATACTTATTAATTGAACGTCCTGTCAATGCCAGATTACAACATCATAAACCCAATTGTTTTCATCCCTAAACTGGCTGATTATACTTGTGATGCAGCTGCCTCTGGGACAGGAACCGAATATGAGTTCTAAAGGATTGCACAGAGAATTGGTTCTTCAGGATGGAATTTCTTTTCATCTTATGTATTATTCTACGAGGGGATGTGAAGATAAGAACAAGTCAGCAAATATTTACATAAACTTTTTGTCAGCTTATAGAGATTGTGCAGTCTTGCGAGTAGTCTCAATATGGCTGCATTGGTGATGTAGATCCCAAGGTTGTTTAAATGTTTGGCTAAAATGTCGGTGAGGATGCTAATGTAATTTTTTCTTATCTGAAACGTGACAAAGCACAGCAGATGAATGGTTTGTGTTAATCCAGTACTTATTGGGAAGAGCCTACTGTTTGTACATACGCAATCCACACAGTTTCACTGAAGATAAGTGCAAACCAAGATATTTGTGCATTTGTTTCATCATTAAGTTCTGCTTTATAGGGTTCACCGGACTAAAGGGATAATATGTAGATTTCAGAGTGGGGAGATGTTTCAGCGTTAAGTCAGCTTGCTAATCCACAAAGGGAAAACACAGCATTAGTTTGCTAAGCGCGGTAATAAACCATGACCATAATGACAGAGGAGGATTAGCAACTGTAGTTATTGTCTGAGGTTGCAGTCGTTCAGATCTCTTGGTTTGTCCCTCTACAGTGGCTGCTTCTTTGCAATTAAAGCATGCTGTAGTCATCTTAGCCTGTGGTGTTCAGTATGAACAGCTATTATGAGGTCTGTTCAACGGGCCTAACAAATGCTGTCTCTTGATTTGTATTAACAGGTGAGCTTTTCCCCTTCGGGCTTTTCACCTGTGTTCAGTTGAGCTCAGCATTTTATTAAAGTTTTCTTATTTAATATGGAGTTGGGAATGGGTTTTTTACTCACTGATTTGCCTGCAAAGCTTGAGACACTTGCTATGCTGTATTTGTAATCGTACGTGAGCGTGGTATATAGATCTCTTGCTGCGTTTAGCATAAATAGACTATTGTTGCTTTGCTTTGAAAGCCTCTTACGCACATTTTGCACTCTGCAGGTGAAGATGTCCAAGGATAAGCTTGCACAAGCTTACGATACAAAAGGCATGGAGAAAATTTGAACACTATACACAAACATATACAAGGTTATTTAGACCTAAACCTGATGCTGTCTGATTGTCTGTGCTTAATGCAGCTCCATTCACATCTGCCACTATAGAGTGTCAATCCTTAACTGCTTTCAAGGGACCTATTGTGCTAATGCATTTATGAGGGATTGAGAGATACGATAGACATCTTAGAAATAATCTTATGAAGCATTAAACTATTTTCATTTGTCTTTTCCCATCTGAATGTATTTAACAGCAGGGGTCCTTGCAAAAGCTGACAGCCAAGCTGTAGAAAGGTTCAGTGCGTATAAATGTAAAGCTAACCTTGTTGGACAGTGATTTGAAAAGGAGATTTATGCTATGGTATTTTCAGTATTAAAAAGAGTTAAGCTAGGAGCGAGATTGTTTCAAGGCCTTGCAGAAAAATTACACCACAAATCCCTTATTAATAGAAAGATGAAACATTTTGTATGCTTTACCAGGAACCAATGTTGGGTTCATAGTAGCATTTTTTTTATATCTGAGAAAAGATTTTTAAGTTTATTTTATTGTCTTGTTTTCTAGTAAAACTAGTAAATTGAAAGTGGAGAGTTGTTTTTAGTAACCTAAATGTCTATTAGTTTTGAGACTTTGTAAAAGTTTAAATGATATAAACACATTTACAATTCCCAGTTTTTTTTTCTTTAAGTCGAACAAAAATGATTGTCCACGTGTTTACAATTTTTAATTTTTATTTATTTATTTTTGTCCAAAATGGTCCAAAGCAGTAAATTGTAGTTTCTAACTAAAAGCTATGAGCCCTTTGATGATAATGTTTCATCCAGACTTTCAAATAGGAAACATGTCAACAATTAATAAAAACTGCAACTGGGAGATTTTCATTAGGTTTTAAATTAGAGGAGGCCTTTGGCTGAAATGTCAAATGGCTTCTTTAAAAGTCTGACAGTCTAAAGACGCAAAGATCTGTAAATACTAATACGCAACAAGGCCAATTCATAAAAAATGCAGTGCTTCAGCAGCTCTCCTGGCAGGAACCGTAGCTCTGAATGTCAGGATGAGATGTTCCGTCCTCTATCAGCAAGCTTTGCTTTGAGCTTCTTGTCTTTGAACTGACCACTTATCTCCCCTTTACCTGCTTTTAGATGGACTTTCTTCCATTTGGAAAAGGTTATTTTTCTTTTTAGGTAGAAAATGTTTTTTTAGGCCATTACCATTCATCAGGAGATGGCACTTACAGTAGAGTATTTTAGACAACCCTCTGTGGAAAGAGGTTCAGTGACCATCTGTAACATGTCAGTTTTGTGGACCGAGCATAAAACACAAAGCAAAAGTATTGATGCGCTATTCTAAGATGTTGTGAATCTCTCCCTTGTGACCATTTTTATGGCAAACAATAAGCTTGTCTTCAAATGTGTCATAATATCTGTTGTGTTTGCTAATAGAAAAGACCACCCAATTCCCTCTGTTTTGTGCTGCTTAAACAGATTGCTCTATAATTCAAAAACATTACTCACTGCCATAGGTTCCGATGAAATCAATTTATTAAACATAGTATTTTTTGAGTTAAGCTTAATTGATAAACATGATATAATTAATGTTACTGTTCAGTTAAAATGTAAATTTTTTTAGTTGTGAATATATAAACGTAATATTATCATTATGTAAATTTCATTTTCATGGTTTTTAAGTTTCATCATTGAATATTGCTTAATATGCAGAGTAAAGTAAACCATTTGTTGCGTAATTTTCCCCCCAAAAATAACTCAAAGTTGTGACACTCGCACAGGGTTGTGTTTCCATAAAATAATGCAGGTTGTTGCTTAACTAACTTATGTAATATGATGCATCAATTAACTAAAAAATTAACTAGCTAGTTTCCCAAAACCATAATAATGGGCATAAAAACAGTGTGAAGGAAACATAGCTATAATAACATTAGCACAACCAATGGTGTAAGTTGAAGTCTCTTTGGCTGACCAATGGCAAATGGGGGAAGTGGTTACAAAACCTGTTTGAAAACAGTCATTACCTGCTGAAAATATCCAGTCTTATCTGCTTAGCTTGTCTCTTAGACCAGTCTTAGTGATAATTTTATGATTTACCAATTTATCAGCTGGTTAGATTGAAAAACCAATTGTACACTGGCAATGCAGAGAAACAAGCCTGCATCAGCTGGTGGTTTATTTAGCAAGTTATTTTTTAGTGATGCTATTGGTGAAAAAAATATCCACTTCATCTCGTAAGATGCTAGATTTTCTTGGACCATTTCAAAATGGAGGTCAATTCTGAGGGATAAGGCTTGTTAGTTACTCTTTTCTGTTTACTGTGTTATGCAGTAAACTTTTACAAGGTCAGTCCAGAGGTGCTGTTTTTTATGGAGGGAAAGGGAGAATGACGACAGAGAATGAAATGTATGATACAGAGACATGACTGTTCTTTCCGACATTTCCTGCAGTTGAACTGTTGTTCTGGTTTTTCGAGCTTCCTGAACTAAAGATTTATTGTCGAGAGGAAAATAAATCAACACTCAACACGGTTGACTAATGCGATAGCGATAGAATGATTCTGCTGCCGTTGATGAGAACTGCTTGGAAATATGTAAATGCCTTATTGGAATTTGAGCAGAGAAGCCTTTTTCCACTTCCTTTTGATCTCAGGAAGGAGGGCATGGCCATTATGTTAGTCAGAGAGCTGTGACAAATGCCATGCACACACACAGAGAGAGAGAGAGCTGGAGTGGACAGGGAAAAATGACAGTAAGGCAGAAGGCTAAGCACAATAGATGAACAGACTGAGAGAGATGGAGTGATTGTCAGAACCACTGAAAACAAATGGAGCCTTTAATCCGGAGGCACCGGCAGAGTGACGGGGCCCTTCTGACAGGATGGGAGAGCCAGAACCACCCTGGCAGACAGGAGAGGGTGGAAACAAAAGGATTTAATATGAAAGGGGAGGTGTGGCGGGGCAGACGTGGGACACCACCACGATGTTGAGAGTATGACAAGATAAGACTGTGCATAAGCATCAGGTTTGCATTAGTATTTTTCGGTAAGGGAAGTTCTAGCACGCTAGATCAGTGGTTCTGAACTGGTTTTGCTGAACAACAACCTAACAAAGTATAAAAATTGGTATTTTAATAGTCATTTTCATATTGATAAATAACCCGCAACACAATTATTAATATGACTTAGGCTGAAAATGTTTTTATTTTTTTATTTTAGCTAGTTGAGTATGCTTTCTTCAATGGCTTTAAATGCTTTTTAGCTCACAAAACATATTATGTTTGACAAAAACATCTTTTTTTTTTTTGGCAGAATACCGTAGTTTGATTGGATGCATTGTTGATGTCGTCAACAATAAATATGGAAAGCCTTTTCTCCACACTTTTACAAGTTGATAATGAGTCCAGCTGGGTGGTATTTGACTAGCTTTTTCAAATGGCACAATTTTGCAAAGGATACAATGAAGTTAAAATAGATACATTAATATTTGAAGCTTTGTCATCAGCTACAAAAAAATACAAAAAAAGGAAAACATTTTCTTCATACTTTTAAAAGTTGGTAATGAATCCAGTTGGGTTATGGTTTCTTTTATTTTGTAAAATAATTTCTAGGGAGTTGCGCAACCTGTCCAATGCCAGTTTGACTAGCTTTTACCAGTGTCGGATAATCTTTTGCAAAATACCGTTAAATTTTGATTAGATGTTTGATGATTTGATACATTGATGTTAACAACAAAAATACACACTTTTAAAAGTCGCTAAATAGCCAATTTGAGTCGCTAATTAGCCTTTTGTGTTCACAACCTCTCCATGTCAGTTTGACTATTTTTCGTGAAAAAATATCATAAAGTTTGATTATAGATACATGATGATTTAATGCTTTCACATCAACAAGCAAGCTTTCTCTACACTTGCAAAATTTGGTAGTGACTCTTGTTAGCAGTATACAATCAGAAAGAAATAGTTTGCAACCCAATGGTTGAAAAACGCGCAACAGAGGATTGGTAAAGATTGTAAGAGTTAAAGTTTTATGATGTCCTTATAGTATATTAAGATGTTGGAGATATCAGTAATTTTTTCTTAATTATCTTCTTTCTTGGAAATCGCATGCAATTGGAAGTTGAAATACGCTGTAGAAGAATTTCTCCAGAATCTTTCCCAGATTGCTTTATCGCAGTATTCCTTTTACAGTCCAGAACGTTCTTGAATTTGGTTGTTGTTTTTATTTTAGTATTGAAAAGTGATGCTACGACATGAGCATGGCTGAAAGGTGGTCTGGGAGAGGATGTTATCAGTGAGTTTGTGGGACCCGTCGGGGATGTGCGCAGAGGCCTGCTGCTCAGCAGGGCTATTAATAGAAATCTGTGGTATTTCCGAAAATAGGTTAAGCTGCCACTGCTGGCATCACTGCTCACATGCCAGCCGTCCTCTGAAGACAGAAAGAGAGGGAGAGGAGGAGAAACAGATGTAGCCTACTGAGGAAGTGTCTTTGTTCTGTCGCACCCTTCTTGCATTCGGTGCACCATCAGAGAGTTTTCTGGCTGAGGACTTCCCAGCATGCCGCAAGACACAGTGTCACCGCACCATATTTCAAATTCACAACACAATAGCAGATCTAGAGCTTTTTGAGTCTTGCCATGACAAACAAGTCTTGCATATGTATTAGGAAGCTACTCTTCAGTATGCATTGCTGCCTTTTCATTTTCACAGTTGAAGTAGTCAAAAAATGTACACTATTTATACAGCTGCAAATTTTGTTTGTCATTTTTTAAATATGGAACTGTGATAAATGTTTAATGTGTAAGGCATAATTTCCTTCAAGCACTGACTTGACTTTCATTCATTAGTTCTGAATAATACAAACATAAAATTTCATTTAAATTTTTTGCTGCTCTGGCTCCATGTTAGGTGACGTGCGTACAGTTTTGCTCTGGTACATTGAGGTTGAGCACATTTAAAGGTGGCTGCCTTAATTAAGGTTTACAGGTTACGCAAGCGCACCGATTATATTACAAGACTCATTACAAAGTAATTAGGTGAGGGCAGGGACAATATTGTTGTCTGGACAGTGACTGAGAGAGTTTCGAAGGAAATCAAGCCCTAATGCATTTTTTTTCTCATAGAAGGCAGTCAATGCATTAACTGCATTTTACATAATACATGTTAACTGGAGTGACACTGAAACTGAGCTCTTTCATGAAAAACGTTCACTTGTTGTCATGCACGAATGCTAGAAGCACATATTTACAGTCAGTTTTATTAGCTTCTCTTAGCTACAACACAAAAGACGCTACTCTGTGCAGTTTAGTAAATTGCTTCACAATAAAATGTAAGCATTAAGAAACCAACAATAAAGATTGTTTTCTTTACATCTAAACTTTAAAATTTAAAAAAAAAAACTATTTCTAAATATTTCTAAGGTTACCCATTAATTATTGAATCTTCATGATCTCTTAAAAATCTTAATGCAGATGCAAGTAAGTTTGGAGTAAAATCACAATTATAATAGCGGCACTTTGCACGCACACACTTAGATAATTAAATATCCTTTTTTAGTTACTTGATCAGTGATATTAACTCCTCTTACCAGCAGCACTAAATAATGTAATTGCATTAATCAAAACACTTTGTACAAATTGCAATTCATTACAGTAGGGCCTTTCGCACCATGGGGACATTTTCTTAGTACCAGAACTAATTTTGGAACTACCCACTTTCTGCAGTTTCGCACCACCTGAACTAGATGCGATTTTAGTACCGGACTTCCTTTTTTTGAGAACCAAATTAGCTCCTACTCCGGAGCGGGGTCTAACCAGCACAACTGGTACTAACCGTGGCGTAAGTATTCATTGATTGGCCAGACGTGTACAAAAAGGCTCTCACTCGCCATGATTTAAAACGTTGTTTAAATATACTGTAAAAATTGTGTAGATTTATTAATCTGCATGATCCCTTAAACATCTTAACACAATTCATTCTTGTGTTCGATTCAGTTTCAAGTGCAGTCAGATATTGCGTAAAACTAATATGTGCTTAGAAATAGATTTTGGTAAGTAAAAGACAAAGAGGAAAATAAGTGAAGGCAAAATTATGTCATTATTACAGCTAACCGAAACTGAATCTGTGTGAATCTGTCCTGTTGTGCTCATTTAGACGACCCGTTTCTTCAGTATTGACTTTCAGGGCATGATATGAAAGCAAAAATACTTAAAAAAATATAGATCCAATGATCTAAAGTAGTGTTGCAACATATTAAGTATGACAATACATGATTGAAGCAGCACAGCCTTATTTATTTTTTTATTTTTTTTGAGTTACTGCAAAACAGTTTTAAGTTAAGTCCTTTGTTCTTAGAGCTAAATTGAAATGTGTCAGGAAACAGTGGGAGGTGTGAATGACGGGACTGCTCGTGAAGTTGCAAAGTACTCAGACGAGAATGTGGAGAATGGAGGCACGGAAGCAGATTTAGCGCCAAGACCTTCGCACTTTAACAGGCACCTCACAGTTCAGGACTTGCACACAATTCTAATGGGGGGTGGGGGGGGCAGGTTTGACGGCTCGGCTTTTAATATTAAATAAAAACAGCAAATGGGGGATGTCAGGAGCGGAGGGGAGCAAGCGACACCTTCAATTCAGCTTGCTTAATTACTGCTATGCCACTCTACCTCCTCAGGAAGCTCTACGCTATTCCTCAGACCCACAGGCCTCATGGGCCTCTGTCTGTGTGATTGCTTATTAGCACGGGGGTTAGATGTCATTTCTGTCCTGGAAAAGAGAGGCACGTTTTTGCTGGCGGTAGCTACATTTGACTTTTGTGATTCAGGAGAAACTGTTTTCCAAGACATCTGAAAGTGTGAGACCACCAGTGAAAATGCTCCTCAGTTTGTATTATTAAAAATGTAAATTGAATTTAAAGTTTGTTGCATTTTTTAAAAAACAATATCAGCATAACATAATAAGAAATGTAATTAAAATCAATTGATTAATGCAGTATAAATAGTGCAGAATATCTTTATTGTATCATAATGATTTTTTAATGTCCCAAATGTGAACATTTTGAAATGTATTTATTAGTTTAATCATAATTAATTATAATATTTTAGATAAACTTTTTAGTATAAGTATTGTTTTTCATTATTTAGATATAGTATAATACTTTGCGAAATTTAATTAAAAACAATTCATCAATGCACTATAAATAGTGCACAGTATTCCTCAGCTTGTATTATTCTGTATAATTATAATTATAATATTTTAGATAGATAAGTGTTGTTTTTGCCATTTTTAGATATGGCATAACACATTGAGATTAGATTAAAACAGTTGATTAATGCTCTCTAATTAGTGCAGAATATTTCATCTTTATTGTACATAATGTTTTTTTTAAGTCCCAAATGTAAAAAATACATTTATTTCAAGGCTCAATTATGAAAAAAAAAAGGTTTCCAATTTTCAGGTTTTTGCACCTCACTCCATTTATATGAATTTCTCATTCAGTGATGCATTTCATCAAAAACTATTCACCTACTTATAGAAAAAGGATTATATTAGCTATAATTTTGAAGTTAAATCCATTCCCTACTAACTGTGCAGCTTCCTTTGTTAATTTTTAAATCACATTTGATCAGACAATAGAGATTGTTATCAAACAATGCGGTAGATCATTTCCACACTCCGTCCTTAGGGTGCTGCGTCAGCCTTTTCAATGCGTGATCTTTTTATGTCGAGTTTCAAATAATTTCATCATGCAGCCCAAAATTGCGCGCCTCGTATGCAACAGCAGGGCAGTAATTTGTACATGTTTGGATTCCAATTATGAATTTGTTGGTGCCTATGGGCTGCAGTCGCACTATGCATTAAAGTGAGAGGTTTAGAATTAAAATGTTTCTCTCACTATCTGTTTTATTGTCACTTTTTCTCTCTCACTCTATTCTTTTGCTTATATTACTGGGGCAACTAATTTACTCTGGATATTCTTTGTGAATGCATTGTGAATGTATCCAGTTTGGTTCATGAGAAATTGCAAGATCAGATGTTCGGCACAGATTGAAAAGAGCCTGTCTTGGCGGGAGGATTTGAGACATAACAAAGCTTTGATGTATTTGAAAACACTGCAGAGTTAGTGGGACTGATCCAATAATAAATATGAAAGAACACAAGTGGCTTGCTTGCTTTGTCTGACCCAGCAAGTCATTTCAAAGGGACAATGTTTTGGCCAAGTCTCATTTGTACATTAACTCTTCATGACCTCACATCACCGTCTCAGAGGCCTCATATAGTGAATTTTGTTTTTTAATTATTAGAATTTAGCTATTAGTATTTGCTAGTCTTTAAATTGGCATCTATTGACCTTAGCCAGCGTAAATGGCTCATTTAGTTGGATGCAAATGAAAACAAGGCTGCAAGGGACTAAAGTCCAAGTTTCTATTGTTGTGTTCTTGATTTCTAATTTAACCGCTGACAAAACACTGAAAAAAAAGATGGTTTGGTTTATAAAAAATACATGTAACCTAGTGAGAAAATATGACATATTGAACTGACCGCTTTCTTCACCACCATTTATGTTTGCTTTTGCAACAAGTTACTATGACTAAAATCTGTAGTTGAGCAACAAAAGTTCACAGAGTTATAAGCTACTATAAAACTTATAAGGGTTAACGTTATTTATTTATACATTTTTTGAGCTGAACCAGTGGTGTGAGTTTGGATGGGACTTTCTGGTTCTTTGACTAATAGTAGATAAATGGTGTGGGGGTGTGCGCTATTTATCGTCTACGATAATATCATAATTGTTTTAACGATGTGTGGGTATATGCAATAAATAATTAAAAACATGTCTTGAGAGTCCAAAAACATTCACTGTGTGATGAAGCTTATTAGACTATAGTTAGAATGCCCTTATACCTCAAGAAAAAAAAAAACTCCTTTATGTTTTTTTAACTTGTGTTTTATATTTGTAATTTATGATATAGTTAGGCAATCATAAAGTAAGAGTGACTTTTTGTTCACTCAAAAATGAAAATTCATTAATTACTCACCCTCATTTCATTCCAAACATGTACTGTAAGAACTTTGTTCATCTTCGGATCACAAATTAGGATATTTTTGATGAAATCAGGGGTGACAGCAGTGGTTAAACCTTAATTTCACAATGCTATGAGAATAGCCAACTTTTTTGTGCAAAGAAAACTAATATGATTTTATTCAACAATTGTTTTCTTGACGAAGATGAACAAAGGTCTTACGGGTTTGGAATGAAATGAGGGTTTACAAAATTGTAATTTTTGGGTGAACTATCCCTTTAAGAGAGGGCCTTGCCATAGCCTACTGGCGTTTTTAGTGTCATTTTTATTTATTCATGACAGGCCTAAACCAGCCAAGCTTCCAGGACAAAAAAACATTGTTAAATTATCGTCATCAAAAAAAAATCCCCATATTTCGAGAGCAATTTTAGCAATTCTGTTTGGTTACATTAGTTAAAGATATACTTGGTCTTTTGAACGTGGGTGAAGAAAGAGAAGGTGTCAAGGCAGAGAAAGCAAGACGACTGAATGCTTTGTAGTAACTTTCACATTTACAAAACTGTGATCCTCACATTGCAGTTTGATTGTTGCCTTCGAGTTTGTTATATTGGGCAAATCCGAGACTTTACTTTACTGTAAAGACATCTACCAGTTTGCACTGTTAATGTCACAAAACACTAATGGGCTCAGGGATCTTCTTCCTGCTCTGTGATACCTGTGGCAGAAGGGTTATATAATCGGGTGTGCATATGTGCATGTTTTTATGAATTCAAATTTCTGTCTGGAGACCCAAGAGGCTCAGAGTTTCTCTTCCTAGTTCTCCGCCACTGTTCGCCTCTCTGTCAGGTTGTCAAGGGTAGTCAGGGCTTATTCCAGCCGGCCGAGAGCCTCGGACAGGGATGGCTGGCTGATCTATGGACTTGCTCAAACACACACACACACACACATAAGCACACGTACGCAGAAACACACACGGGCACATCCAGTGTAAAGCGGACTGGACAGGCTCCCCCATGTTAGAAAATAGACTGTCTGTATTTAGCTTGTCTGCAGGGACTCCTCGAGGCACCTCTGGCCCTGTCATTGTAAGGGACGCGGAGGCTTTGTGCTGGCGAGCGGTGATACTCGATAGGAACACAATGTTGTGGGTGGACTTGAATCTTGAATTAAATGAAGAGCAGGGCATCTGGTCTTTCTTTTGGTCTCTTGATTCAAATGCTTGCATACAGAACCATCTTAGGTCTGCAGCCTTTTACCTAATCTCACTTTCCCAGATTGCTCTGCGTGTAAGTGAGTTAATGAAGGTAACGTTCTGAAACTTACACTTTCACTGTTCCTCAGAAGTGGAACTGACCGACCCTCTCTCAAATAGGGTCTTAATTCATTAGTTAATTTCAGATTGTAGATCTTGTACTTGAGGCTAGTTTGCGATTAGTTGTGATTAGAGAAACCAAGAACCTGTGGAATGTGTGACTAACTTCAGTCTTGTGGTGGATGCTACTTAACTGAAGTTTTTAGCACTTAATAGCAATTTTTTCATCACCCTGTTTTATGCACAATTTGAAGTATCGCATAAAAAAACGAATGATGGAAATGGCAAATATCTAAAAAAAATTTTTTTTTAACATTTTTATGCTCACTTGAGGTGTTTTTTTTCTTGTGTGAAAAAGGATTCATGTAAATAATGGGGGATGGAAACGCATTTTGCGAACAAGTTCCTCCATGTGCATCAAAAAGTCATGTGACTTTGAACTATGGGATGGCATAACCTGACTTACCAGTGGACTGATCTCAATGCACAACTTCTAAAAAGTTGTTATGGACATTCTTAAACACCCGAGCGAAGTCAGTCGTCAAAGTATTTCTGTGTAATTGTCTTACATGACTTCATTCCCAAACAAAAGGCATCCACATACGAAAGCAAATTATCATATTTATTGTTTCGTCTGCTCACTCTGAGGTGCAAGTCATTTTTTATACATGAAAATTACTATGTACAGCTGCTTCTACTTTTCTTAGTAATATCTAGTGTCGGTTTTTAAGGAAATGACGATTTTGTTTCCTATAACTCATTGGATGGAAACAATGTTTTATTGGAAAATGCTTTATACGATATAAAAATTTTGCACAAAAGTTAAATTCACAACTTTGGATGGAAACCCGGCTAATGTTTTGTTCTATCTAAAAAATGTTAAGGTCTCTGCTGGAAAAAGCCGGCTTAACTCAGACTAAGCTGGTTTGGATGGTCTGCCAGCCTAATCCATCTGGGTTTTGGGCACTTTGTAGTCGGTCAGCCTGGGGTTCCATCTTAAACCTGTCAAAACCAGTTTAGGCTGGTCTAAGCAGGGTTTTTTAAAGCAAAAGTAGCACTTTGAAAGTCACTTTGGATGAAAGTGTCTGCTCTGAATTAATAAATGTAAATGCTTTTGTCGTGATTGTCTGGCCACTGTTAGTTGCTACAGAAAGCTGTTTGGTTACTTCAAATGACTTTGGCCACCTGTCGATATCAGGCAGTATTGAGTTCAAGACCACTCTCTATCCAAGTAATTGAAAGTCTCCTTTCCTTTTTGTTACACAGGCTGCGCGTTCCTCACCTACTGCGCCCGCGAGTCTGCCATCAAAGCCCAGAATGCCCTCCACGAACAGAAGACACTGCCGGGGGTAAGTTTACTGCCAGCCTTTCGCCTCACCTCTTTAAGAGGGCCGCCATGCTAGTCAAAGCTAAAGCCGTATGTTTTAGACAGAGAGCTAAAGCCTTTGGAGCAGAAATCAGTCGATAACCCAGCCTTTTAAGATCAGGCTTTGAGCCGTTTCATGGTTCTTCTCCCCGGGGACATTTGCAAGCATTGATCCGATGCTTTCAGCGCAGGGCTTGGGGATGCAGTGATAGCAAATGTCAATTCATTTGTTCTCTCAATTTTTTCCAAACTGCTCCATTTACGCGAAAAGCCAGTGTGTCATTGTTGCCCTGTTGCACAAAAGTATTCCAGACGCGCAAAAATAAACATAGCGGGGTGCAGCGAGAGCGTTTCCATTGAGGGTTGTGTGCTCCTGAGGATGGCTGGCAATTGCGACGTCATTCAAAGCACAAAACACACAAGGAGGTCCAACAGTAGTCTTTCTGGCTATAAACAGCCATAGTGAATGGTGTAACAATGGCATGTTGTTGCTATGCAGCCGGACAGACATCTCCTGAAGGAACCTGCAGGAAACTTGGATTCACAGGGAGAAATGTAGATGCACCAGTACCATTGCTTTTGTGCCTTTTTGATCCTTTTTTTGGCCTCTGAATAATGACTTTATTTGTTTATAGCATGTTTTGTTTTTGGTTTTGCTTTGCTCTTTTTTTTTTGTACCTTGCTTTGATTTTTTTTGTTTTGTTTTATTCTTTGCTTTGTAAAATATTGTATTTTACTGTTTTTTTTATATTATACATTATTTATTTATTTATTTGTTTGTTTGTTTGTTAATTTGGCATCATAGATGGAGATAATGCACCAGCAACATTGCTTTTGTGGTTTGTCCCCCTTTTTTGGACATCTAAAAAAGGCATTATTTGTTTGTCTATAGCTTTATTTGTTAATAGCATGTCACGTCCTGTTTTTATATTTTTTTGTTTGCTTTGCTTTGCTGTTTTATTTTTTGCCTTGCTTTGCTTTTTTTGTTTTATTCTGTTCTTTGCTTTATTTTATAAATTATTATATTTTACTGTAAAAATTATTATTATTAAATATATTAAATATATTATTATTTTAATATTACATTTTATATGATTGTTATTATTATTTTATATCAATTTGGCAAAATATGGTACCAGCAACATCTTTTCTTTTCTTTTCTTTTTCTAAATAATGTCATTGTCTTTGAGCAGCTGCCAGAAAATGAGCAAAGTTTGACCATGTAATTTTTTGTTATGCTTTGCTTTGGTTTATTATTAAATTATGAAATATTATTTTTAGTTTTATCTTTTTAATTTTGACATTACATTCTATATTACTATGTTGTTTGTTTATATTACTATTTATTAATTTTGGCATCACATATGTATATATACGGTTTATTTTGTTTCCCCTTTTGTTCTTTGCTTTTGCTTCAGTAAAGATATTAAAATGTTGTTCTTTAATTTTTTTTTATTTTGAAATTATATGATTATTATATACTTATTATTTAATTTAATTTAATTGTTTGTTTTTACTTTATATTCTTCTACAACTGTTTTTGGCTTATTGTGCCAAAATCCTTAATAGTGAAACTTCTTAATTCTTTCTGAAATAAAAGTTTTTTTCATTATAAATTATATCATCAGGAATTTAAGTCAAACACTGGCTAATTCTCCGATTTTTTAAATTAGTATTTTATGTTTCCTCTTTTGTTCAAGTTGGCATTATGTTAGTTCATATTAGTTATCCACTTGTATTACAAAGTTTCTATAAATTTGAATTAGAAATATGATATACACGTTCAAAGGTGCCTAAGGTTGTTGATCGTGGAACCTTCATGAAGCCTCAAAATTAAAAGTTTTAAAGAAGAAGCCAATGACAAGTGGTATCCAACATTCGATTTAGTGCCACTATGTCAAACCCACACACACTTGTACCCCCAGGAGAACATTTGAGCCTGAAAGGAGAAAAAAAGATGAAGGAATGTGACACATATCATCCAGGCCTGTTGAGAATATATCACAACTTCAACATTTCTCTGTGGGGTGAGAGAAATATGCACGCACATGTACACAGACTTGCTGCATGCGTGACATCATTGCATCAGCTTCACTTACCAGTGTTGTCATCCCCTGAGACAACTGCGAAGAAGGTAGTAGGTGTTTGATGAAGAGTCTTTTTATGTGCATGTGTTTGCCTGCTAGAAATAGGACATGCTGGTTGACTAGTTCCTCTCTATTTTTTTGTTACATGTATATTTTAGTTGTAATATTTCAGTGGTGGTGTGCTCTAATTAGCATGCTGACAATGTGGTGCACGTTAGCTTTTACAGTTTGCACTGTAAAATCCTCTCAGGAAAATGTGTGTCTTCTGAATTGAACAATTTCAAAACACTGTGTCTGTACCTATACAAATTTAAACAGACACTTTAGCTGTTGCATCATCTCTCGCACTGTTTTTTTGGGTACCACAACATGAGTTTTTAAATCAGTGTCTCACATTTTTAAAGAAGCACAACAAAGTCCTTCATTCGGTTGCACTCTAGATATTTTTTTAACACAAGAACATGTCTTAAATACCCCCAAAGAAATGTGTCCAATTTGGGTCAGGTGAACCTGAAACCAGTCTAATTATTCAGGGCTTTTTCTTAAAGGGACAGGTCACCCCAAAATTAAAATTTCCATTGTTTTCTCACTCTAATGTAATTCCAAACCTGTATGACGCTTGTACTTTTGTTTCGTCCATGCAGTAAAGCCAATGAGTCCAATGTTTTTTTAGACTCCATTGACATGCGGGTGAATATATAATGACGGATTTTTTTATTTTTGGGTCAAAATTTTCTCACCCTAATGTCATTCCAAACATTAATGCTTTTCTTTTCGCAAAACATAAAAGAAGATATTTTGAAGAAATCTGGCAACCAAACAGTTTTAGTTCCCATTGACATCCACTGTATTCTTTGTCCATACAGTGGAAGTCAATGAGAACCCGGCACTGTTTGGTTACCAACAATTTCTTCAAAATATCTTCTTTTATGTTCCCGAGAAGAAAGAGTAAATCATAATAGGAATTTCAATTTGGATGAACTGTCCCATTTAATCACATTTAACCCACGACTAGTCCATTTTACCAAGAAATGTGTTTGACAAACACGCTCTTTCTTCCGTGTATATCTGCCAGAGTGGCCTGCAGTGAGTCTTGGACAAACTGCCTATCCCTAAATCTTTCCCCAACAACCCCCGTCTCAATACGTTGATGCTAAGCAGATATGCCAGTTGTTTGTTTGCTAAATCCTGCTTGATATGCAGATTGCCAGAGGCTACGGAGTAATTCATGTAAACTAGAGAGGACCTATAAGTTATTTATGCTTGTGTTTTGTCCTTAACACTTGACTGACCATCCCTCTTAGCAAAACCTTGATGGGAGATGATCAGTTAGACTCCTGCTCCAGTGTTATTTATATTATTAAATATTCTATTAAATCAAAATGAGCATTTATTTGTATATTTTTTATAATTTTGTTTGTTTTGTCACTTATTTTTATTATTTTTTAAATTGCTATTGACGTTTAATTTATTTTTATTTTTATTTGAGTTATTGCTTTCCTGTTAGCAGTTTTAGTACTTATTTTAGTTAAACTGCCAAGGCCTTATTTTCATGTAATATTTATATTTTATTTTATTTCAACATTATATTGTTGTTTTTATTAATCTTAGTTAACAATAACAACCCTGTTCCACTCATGTCATATGCAAACCTGTTAGTTATATGTCTAGGCTAATTTTACATGGTTGTTGTCTCTGGTAAAGATCGTTAAACTAATAAATCTGTCAAAATTAAATAATGATTGGAAAAGTGTCCATTGTGCACTCCTGGTGACATCAAGCGGAATTGCAAATATAATGAAGGACAGGTAACTTTTTTTAGATAAATAAAAATGTTATATTTTTAATAAAAATAAAAATAGTCAAAGATGATTTCGTAAGATAATTTCTAAATTTTCACTTTTTTATTTTTTATTTTAATACTGTCTTGAATGTTGAGAAATCACAGTAAAATATCGTACAATAAGAAGATGAAGTGTCCTTCACTTCACAGGAAAAAAAAAAAAGAAAAGAAAGTTCACCCTAATAAAAACAACAAAAAAATTGTCAATAAATATTTAAGAAAATAGTAAGATAAATAATAGATTCTGTTGTTGTAGGGTTTTTCCAGATTTTCTTTTTAGTCTTCATGACAGCAGACTTATATGTGTAAAAATCACAGTAAAATATCTGGCCGATAACCGATATCGTAATGATATATTGTGCATCTCACATGTAGCAACTGCCAAGATCAATCAAACGACGTAGATACTACCAGTTTAATTCTAGCTGGGATTTTGCAGAGCCTTCAAACGGGGGGGGGGGGCACATATGAGGTGAAGGCATGGAAGGCCTTCTGACAGCTGTCCGCCTCGATAGCGCTTTCCCATCAGTGACCTCTGAGGAACATTAGCTTCGCAATGTGCGAGATGTGATGATAACATCACCATGTATACATGGCAGCTTGTCAGGATCATCTAGGGCTAACGGAGGCGGTCTGTGTATGTTTGTGCATAATGGGATGGGTGGTTGATTTTGTTGGTGTGTATGTGTAGTCAGTGTCCGGATGGCCATTTTGAGTCATTTTGTAGTTGAGTACTTTAAAACGGGCATAGAAAAGATCTGAAATGTTTGGAGAAATATTATAAACCTTATCTTTGAATATTAGTTAGGTGATGTAGCCTTTGGCTAACTAATTTGTCAAGTGAGCACTTAAAATAGTATGATTACTGTTTATCTGCTAAATCCTTGCTATAATTAAAATTAAAAGATTTTTTTTACTTAAATACAATTATATTGAAATAAAAAAAAATTCGACAACTTTAGAAAAATTGTTAATGGTTAAATTTTAAGTGAATTTAATAATAATAATAACTACAACAACAACAATAACAACTACAATAATAATAATAAAAGTTGTTGGACACTTATGTAATAATATTTAATAAAATATTATTAATAAAATTAATAGTAGGTAAAAATCTTTTTTTAATTTAATAATAATAATAATAATAAAAAATTAAAACCGCTTTAATAATATTATTAAAAATAATAATGTTTGATGATTAATACATAAAAATACTTGTTATTGATATTAAATAAAATATTATTAATTGTTTGTATTCTTATTAACAACAACAACAAAAGCAACAATATTAGTGATAATAATAAAAGTTGTTGGATTTTGTTTAATATTTAATAAAAATAAATATTAATAACATAAAAAGTTATACATTATTATTATTATTATTATTAATACCATTTTAATAATAATATTAAAAAAAATAATGTCTTTACTTGTTATTGATAATATTATTATTAAAATAAAATATTTTTAAATGTTTATATTATTAATAGCAACCACATTACTACTACGACTACTACTACTAAAAACATTTAAGTACATTATTAAACATATAATATCTTAACTTATTGACTATGTAAAGAATGTATGACTCTTAACAAGAACCAAATGTAACAATACAAATCAAAATTACATTTCAAGGAAATTTTATTGAGGTCGGTCAACATTTTAATATAAAATGGTAACAAGAACACTGGAACTGCGACATGAATTTATCTCAGCAGTATTTTAACTGTATTTATATAAAGCATGCGCCTCTGTTTCCAAGCAGCTGTTGAAAAAGACGATTCATAACTGCAAATTGAATTTGTTGCATTATAGCGGCTAGCCATTTTTTAGAATCTATCTAAATTGCTTTTAATCCACCGATTTAAGTTGCAAACAAGTTTATAGTGAAGATTCAAAATGTATGAAAAAAATCTACATGGACAAATGTGCGAAGATATTTATGGCACGCCTTTTTTTTTTTTTTTAGATGCATTATAAGCCAGCATATACATCCGTCTACACTGGATATTACACAGGAAATATCACGCTGAGTCAAAACAACGTGAAGACAAAGAAAACTGTTTGTTTTGAAATGCACACAAACACCTCTGTCAACCCTGCTGTGCATTTTAAAGCCTAGTTTGGCATGCCATACGTATATAGCTACATAAAAGGCATGTTTTTCCAACTGCATCCGTGAGAAATCAGACATACTCACAGATGTGTCTGTGCAGGAAGGCCGGCCACGCTTGGAGAAAATGAGAGCGGTTTCGCCACGTTTCAGCGTGTATGAGCTCATGCTGTCTGCGGGGCTCCACACCCCTGCTGGAACTGCAAATTCACCTGCTCCTCTGGAGTCAGCTCTGCCCCGCTGTAAATCCGGTGTAATTTAAGGTGTGTGTTTTACGCCCAGATCCGTTGCTTGTTCTCACATCCATCTGTGGAAGACGTGTGAACTGGCAAATTGTCGTTTTTCCCAGAATACCATTCCCCATCCCAGAAAACCATTATTTTGTAGCATCCTAGCATTATTTTTTTTTTAGCATCCATGGAACCTTTATGTTCCACAAAAGGTTCTTTATATTATGTTCTTTCGATATGTTTATTTTAAAGAAATAGTTCACCCCAAAATAAAAATGGCTGAAAATGTACTCTCCCTCAGGTCGTCCAAGATGTAGATAAGTTTGTTTCTTGATTAAAACTGATTAGAGAAATTTAGCATTACGTCATTTGCTCACCAATGGATCCTGTGCAGTGAATGGGTGCCGTCATAACGAAAGTCCAAACAGCTGATAAAAACATCACAAGTTATCCACACAAATCCAGTCCATCAGTAAATGTCTTGTGAAGTGAGAAGCTGTGTGTTTGTAAGAAACAAATCCAAAAAATGTTTCTACTTCCAGTAGAAAAGTAATCTTGTCTGAATCAGGAGAGAAATATGCAGTGAATAAGCATATATATATATATTTATAACCAAAAACAGCAGTCTTGTTTTGGATGTGTCAGTGGACTTTGATGTGAGTGGACAAAAGGAGACTTTTTCACTAAATTAAATATTATGGATTACAAACTCGAATTCCTGCCAAAAGCAATGGTTTAATGTTAAAATGCCTTTATAATGGGGTTGTTTGTTACAGACAAGCAGCTTTTGACTTCACAAGATGTTAATTGATGGACTGGAGTTGCGTTGTGTATTATTGTGATGGTTTTATCAGCTGCTTGTACTCTTATTCTGACGGCACCCATTTAATGCAGAGGATCCATTGGTGAGCAAGCGATATAATGTTTGATTTCTCCAAATCTGTTCTGATGATGAAACAAATTCATCTACATCTTAGATGGCATGAGTTCTTTGATTCTTGGCTGAACTATTCCTTTAAGAACTGTTTATGGAAAAGTAAACCCCGTTTTGGATGCTGGTACCTGGTGAAGTCTTGTAATAATGGCAAAGCAGCAAATACTGTGATTGCTAACTCTTGTAAACTAACAAGGCTCCATTTTTAGCTTTTGATGGACATGAAATATGTAAGGAACGCAGGAGGGGTGTTACCCAGAGTGTGAACGCTGTGTGCTGACAAAGCTGTATATTTTTCTCCGAATAAACACTGTGATAGGATGCTGACGGCCGCTCCTATCAAATCAAATTAATGAAGCGTGATTGGCATGACTATTATAAATACAGTGGGGCCCGAAATCTAATTTAAATCTGAAAGTTTGAGGAAGTTTGCAGCAAGGAAAAGTTATTACGTACAACGAATAAGACATTTTGTATGTTCTGCACTATTTTTAGGTCACTAATCAGTGCTGCTGTCATTAAAGCAGATTGGGAGAAAAGCAAACACTTATTTATTCCACAATGTTTCACCCATATTATTAATACATACGTTTTTATTAAATTGGTAAAAAGGCATATATATATATATATATATATGCCTTTTTACTAATTTAATAAAACCCTATGTATATATATATTTTAATCATATTCATAATTGCATTTTTTAATGATTTTTATTTATATATTAAATGCTTTTGGACCCCATTTGG
This sequence comes from Carassius carassius, assembly GCF_963082965.1. Taxonomy (NCBI): domain Eukaryota; kingdom Metazoa; phylum Chordata; class Actinopteri; order Cypriniformes; family Cyprinidae; genus Carassius; species Carassius carassius. The sequence continues at coordinate 21,100,715 of NC_081770.1, read as the reverse complement.
TTTATTGTATTTATTTTAGTTTTCATAATTTTGTTGTAGTTTAATTAATAGTTGTAGCAGTAATAGACACTACTGACTTAAAAGTAAATGCATCACTATTTATATTTAATCTTTTATAATATTTTAATACAGCTTATGATTTTTATACATTGTCGTTTACTATGTTTTTGTGTTATATTGTGTCATATTCTTTGGACCTCATTGTATTTTTTACTGCAAATTAACATTAATTTATTTATTACTTGCATTTGCATTTCAATAACATTTATTTGTATATATATATATATATATATATATATATATATTATAATGTTAAATAAAATTTATGATTACTGACTAAAAGAAAGATAGATATACACTAGCAAATCAAAACTTGTTTAAGTCAACACAAAGTCACGAGCAACATGTGTTCAGAATAGAAATCCAGCAGATTCTGTTGAATATTATGTAACCAGACGAAAAAAATGGCACGCACAAACAATAGCAGAGCAAATCGCCTTTATTGTTTAGCCGTTGATTTGTATCTACAAGACAAACAGTGATTCTCCATCTCTGGTAATCTCTAATATGTTTTTCAGCATTTGTTTGCCTTTGGATTTTGGAAAATATGTACATTTGAGAGTATTTCCTGCGGTCTGCCTGTCTCTTTCTATTTGTCTGTTTCTCTCTCAAATACGCTGATTCATTGACTTGACAATGAAGTGAGCCGCTGGATTGTGGTACTCTCTGATGGGTGGATATTTGCGTCTGGGGTTTGTGGTAATGCAGTTACATGGCCAGCAGTGTGTGATGAATAGAAAGTCTCCAGTGCCGTCATATGAGAAATCACAACGGAGCTGCACACGAGACTCTGCTTCTCACTTCATGAAGTTTTATAGTGACGTTTCCCCTGTTATGGCTTCTACCACAAAGGAGAGATGCAGACGTATAACTGCAGCATTACACGGGGTGTGTGCGCGCCTGTGTGTGTAATGGCACAGTGGTGTAATGTACATAGTAAAAAGCCATTGCACTAGAGTGATCCTCTGGGATTTCACTTCCCACAACCCTGAAACAAGAGGAACAGCTGAAGTAACATGGTCTTTCTTTCTTTTGTACCCGACAAGTCTGTATAAGGGCCATGTTTTTGGGGATATTTACCATGTTATGGCATTCTTTAAAGTACCGTAAAGTAGTCCAACATATATACATATATACATGTTGGGGTATATTTTAAATCACTGCGTTATTTAGTAATATATAGCATGGTACTGAATGTACAATGGTACTTCTCTAAGTAGTACGAGGTGCTTTTTATATTATTATATTAACCATAGTTTTTATTATGGAAGGTCATTTGTGCCAAAAACAAAACAAAAAAAAACCCTTCTTTTGGTAAATATTGTTTTGAAGTTGCAAGTCAAATTTATGAGATAAAAGACTCATAATTAGGACTCATAATAGTCAAACATGTATATCAGAATTTTGATTTTGTTTGTATCTCATAATTTATAACGTTTTATCTCATAAAATTTGCCATTATGTTTTAATGTCAGTTTCGACTCATAGCGTCATTTTTTTTTATCTTAATTTCAATTTTTATTTCATAATGTTCACTCTGTCAGTTGTTTTAATACATTTAACTTTTTGCCACAAACTCATAGTTTCAACTTTTCAAATTTAAATCATGTTTTAATATCATTTTTGACTTTCTATCTCAGTTTTGACTTTGTCTTAATTGTTTTTTTTTCGAATCTCAAAATATCAGTTTTGAGTGCCCTGTATATACCATATTAGTCTTTTCTTTTCTTTTCTTTTCTTTTCTTTTCTTTTCTTTTCTTTTCTTTTCTTTTCTTTTCTTTTCTTTTCTTTTCTTTTCTTCCTCCCTGCACTAGATTTGCCAGATGTTTCGCCAAACCTCACCGTCCCATGAGCCATTTGCTTATTTTAAGGTATTTAGTGAAAAGCTGGCGGTGCACTTTGGCACGTTCCTGTGAGAAAGAACAACAAAAACAACACATAAACAAGCTAATGGCTTCCTTATCTGCACTGCCGAACAAGGCTTTTCTTAATTGGTTCAGATTTGAGAACAGTCCTATTCCCACAACTTTTCGCCTGGAATTTCTTGTTCTTACCTTCTGTTTCACTTTTTAACACATCTTATGCTTCAGATTGAAGTGGAGTCCCGCTTCCCATTTGAACCATAAATGTTCTCCAGATATCCGGGAACGTTTCCAGTTTCTGTCTTCCATTACAAATATGACCCTCATAGTAATGGAAAAATGCCTTAAAAACAAAATAATCCTCCAAACCGGGCTGTTAGTTAGGCGCTCTTCTGGCACGAGTGCTTTTTTGTTGGCTGTATGAGTTGGTAAAAAAACAAAAAAAAACAAATGAACTATTAATGTGTTTATTTTTTATTTTTAGTCTCTTTCAGGTTGTAGCTGGACTGGGGAGCAGCCATCTGTGGGATTGAGTCATGTGACGATGTGATCTGGGTTAGCTGTGCGAAGTGTGTGTGTGTGTGTGTGTATACATGAGTCGGAGTTGTAGTGGTTGTACTTTCAGCACATCGCTCTCTCTCTTGGGTCTTGTCTGAAGGAGTCTGGCTTCAGGACAGGAGGAATGAGGGCCCGGTGAAGACCCACATCTCCCGCCTGCCAATCTATCTTCCTGTCCCCTTAGCTGCTGTGTGAGTGCAGGTGCAGCCCAGTGAGCTCTTAGCTAGAGACAAAGGGAGGGGAGGATGCCGGAAAGACAAATAGTGGCCAGTCGTTTCTGAAGCTTTTTCGAGATTGGAGATTGGACTTTGGAATAAACGAAGTGGCACGGTGAAGCTGGGTAATTTTTTGGGTTAGGTTCAGGTGTGAAGTTACTGTGTGACGGTTGAAACGTGTCAGTTTTTAATTGTGGAAGATAGTCACATATTAGTTCTCCTATTGCTCTAATCCCCTTTGTTATTAACAGTTGGGGCAAAAATGAAACATGAAATGAAGTACTTTATTGTATTCATGTCTTTTGATTGTTCCTCATCATTTCGGCCGATATTTATAAACCGATAATTATTACGTTATGGACAATAAGGGGTAAATGCTGATTTAATGAAAAATTTTAAATTAAATATTAAAATAAGAAATGTACAACTTTTAAATATAACTTATATTTATATTTATCTTGTGTAAAAAACATACACTGCAAACTAAAACATTAAGTAATTGCAGTAAAATATAAAGAAAATTATTGTAATTTTTAAAAACAAATTAAATGTATATTCTACTTTGTGTAAATAAATACAAATGACTGAAAACCAAAGTCAATAAACAAGGAAATAATATTAATATAATAATAATAATATTAATAAATGCTGAAACATATGATATATATATATATATATATATACGTACAGTACAGACCAAAAGTTTGGACACACCTTCTCATTCAAAGAGTTTTCTTTATTTTCATGACTATGAAAATTGTAGAGTCACACTGAAGGCATCAAGGGCTATTTGACCAAGAAGGAGAGTGATGGGGTGCTGCGCCAGATGACCTGGCCTCCACAGTCACCGGACCTGAACCCAATCGAGATGGTTTAGGGGTGAGCTGGACCGCAGACAGAAAGCAAAAGGGCCAACAAGTGCTAAGCATCTCTCGGGGAACTCCTTAAAGACTGTTGGAAGACCATTTCAGGTGACTACCTCTTGAAGCTCATCAAGAGAATGCCAAGAGTGTGCAAAGCAGTAATCAAAGCAAAAGGTGGCTACTTTGAAGAACCTACAATATATGACATATTTTCAGTTCGTTCACACTTTTTTGTTATGTATATAATTCCACATGTGTGAATTCATAGCCCTTGATGCCTTCAGTGTGAATCTACAATTTTCATAGTCATGAAAATAAAGAAAACTCTTTGAATGAGAAGGTGTGTCCAAACATTTGGTCTGTACTGTACGTATATATATATATATATATCATATGTTTCAGCATTTATTAATATTATTATTATTATATTAATATTATTTCCTTGTTTATTGACTTTGGTTTTCAGTCATTTGTATTTATTTACACAAAGTAGAATATACATTTAATTTGTTTTCGTTCGTTCGCTGCAAGATGTCATTTGAAATGGGATTTTCCCAAACCAGAGGTGACCAACACCTTGATTTCACGGGTCATATCATGTGATGCTATATTATAGAATTTTTTTTGTTTTTTATTATTATTATTATTATTATTATTATTATTATTATTATTATTATTATTATATAAAATGTAACAAAATGGTAAACAATTTATATATACAGTACAGACCAAAGGTTTGGACACACCTTCTCATTCAAAGAGTTTTCTTTATTTTCATGACTATGAAAATTGTAGATTCACACTGAAGGCATCAAGGGCTATGAATTCACACATGTGGAATTATATACATAACAAAAAAGTGTGAACGAACTGAAAATATGTCATATATTGTAGGTTCTTCAAAGTAGCCACCTTTTGCTTTGATTACTGCTTTGCACACTCTTGGCATTCTCTAGATGAGCTTCAAGAGGTAGTCACCTGAAATGGTCTTCCAACAGTCTTGAAGGAGTTCCCCGAGAGATGCTTAGCACTTGTTGGCCCTTTTGCTTTCTGTCTGCGGTCCAGCTCACCCCTAAACCATCTCGATTGGGTTCAGGTCCGGTGACTGTGGAGGCCAGGTCATCTGGCGCAGCACCCCATCACTCTCCTTCTTGGTCAAATAGCCCTTGATGCCTTCAGTGTGACTCTACAATTTTCATAGTCATGAAAATAAAGAAAACTCTTTGAATGAGAAGGTGTGTCCAAACTTTTGGTCTGTACTGTATATATAAATTGTTTACCATTTTGTTACATTTTATATAATAATAATAATAATAATAATAATAATAAAAAACAAAAAAAATTCTATGATAAAGCATCACATGATATGACCCGTAAAATCAAGGTGTTGGTCACCTCTGGTTTGGGAAAATCCCATTTCAAATGACATCTTGCAGCGAACGAACGAAGAGGAAACGAACGACATCCGGCGCTGCGGAGCTGGAAAGATTGTTTAGAATTAAAGAGATAAAGAATGACAAAACAAAAAGAAGCGTGGTCTCTGAGGCAATGAATCCAGTGAAGACAAATCTAGCAATAAGGAGTAGGAGATTAGCGCTAGCTAGAGGGAACGAATAAGAGGAAAGAGAGAGAAATCAGGAGGAGGCGAGGACACAGGGTCATGCCGACAGCTTGAAGCCATACTTTCAGCAGGGTGTGAGAGCAGAAGTTCAAGTTAAAACCAGAGAGAACCCCACCACATCTCATTATATCTCTGTCTCTCTCCATCCCTCATTTAAAAGGCAGATCTGCCCTGAACACAGAAGGTAGGGCATCGTGTTTGTCGTCGGCCCCCGTCCGATTCGCTGTGGGTTGTGTCATTATGTTTGATTGACAGAAGTTGTGATGAGGGACTGTCCTCCCCGGAGGTTAGATTAGGTTGGCGAGGCCTTCAACACTCACGCGTGGAGCATGTGAGGCCGTGACCCTGAACATGGGCGCACGGGGAAAGTGTGTCTCAGGTGCTAGAGGTCATTGCACTGAATGCTGGTCTGGTATTTTAAGGAATATTCTGAGATTCTTTTTTTTTTGTTGTTGTTGTTATTTATATTTTTATTTTTACTCTAGATTTGATGTACTTTTACTTTTTAATGCACAGTTTTGCCACAAATGTTGTGATTTAGTAATTATATATATATATATATATATATATATATATATATATTAATAATATGATTATTCTTACTGATGATTCTTACTGAAAACTAATGTAATTTCATAGTACATTAAAAAAATATAAAAAATATACTACTACTACTAGATTTACTGTCCATTATTATTACTAAATTAAATATGAAATTACTATTGAAGTCATTTTACAGTATTTTACTAAATATAACAACAATGACAACAGCAATAATAATAATAATAATAATCAGAGTGTTTAAGAAAATTACGGTGATATTTTACCATAATACAAATAATAAAATAAGAAATATTTCTATTGTAATGTTTCAATAATAAGTTGAATTGTCAAATATTATCAAATTAAATATGAAATTACTATTACAGTATTTTAGAAAATATAATAATCATCATCTTCATCATCAGAGTGTTTAAAAAAATTAGTGATATTTTACCATTATTTAGACAAATAATAAAATAAGAAATATTGACATATATTTACATATTGATATTGTAATATTTCACTGTTATAAAAATATAATAGAAATTTAATGTAAATTTGTATTATTTTGTTATTATTTTTATTATCTGGCATGTAAAAGAAAACAGTCCTGCGCTCTGAAACACAGATCATCTGATAATCACACTAAGCAGTATCGTGATTTCGATGTGCATGCATTTAAATTCTTCTGTTCAGACAACAGCTAAAAAAAATATTGTAAATTAAGTAAGCAGTTTATCTGCATTAAAATCATGGTGGCTTTACTATTGATACCTTGAATATTTTAATATTAACAAATTGGCCCCCTTTTGTAAGTGTCTTTTAAACCCCGATTGAGCTCAACTTGTACTGAGCCCAGAACATTCCTTCGAAGTGCTGTGGGGAAGAAGGCCATTGTGGAAAACTAAATGACACATAATAAAACATCTTTATCGTTAGCGGATGCCAGTTGATTAATATAATGTGAGAATCACAGTGTGTGTGATGGCTGTGTAGATGGAAATTATGTTCTCTGGAGAACAGGTTCTTGTCGATCATGTTGAGCTGGTTTGGAGAGCATGCCATACGGAGGTGCGGAAAGTGTGACTGCACTCTCTGTTCGGCTGAAAGAAACTCCAGTCCAACAGCTGAGTGTAGTTAAAGCCTGTGCTGGAGGTCGCTGTCCAGTGCTGAAACGCCATTGTTGACTTAAAACTGGCTGGAACTATCTATCTATCTATCTATCTATCTATCTATCTATCTATCTATCTATCTATCTATCTATTCTAGTGTTCTTTTGATCTAACATTCTATCATCTAAGTTAGTTTATTCTTTGTATCATTCTATTTAAGGTTCTAACATTTTCTGTCTATAAGAGCTTAAAGTCTAAAGCTTCAAACTGCAGATCTTTCCAAAAATAAATGAATGAATAAATAAACTTTCAAATCAGGTTTTGTGGAGCCTACACTCAGAGCTTAAATTTAGTAACTTTGCTTTTATATATATATATATATATATATATATATATATATATATATATATATATATATATTTGGCTTTCATTGTATGCAAAAAATAAATAAATAAAAACAAAAATAATAGTAATAATAATTATAAATAAATGAATAAATAAACGTGCAGCACTTGCTATAGTCGCTGTCCGGTGCTGAAATGCAGCACTGAATCACAACTGTCTTCATTATTCACGAAGTAAACTGCGACTAAAGTTCCATCGCCCTAACTGTTTTCAAACAGATTTAAATTCTGATCAAACTCTAACTGCATAAGATACATCGCGAGGAGACTTCAAGTGACACAAATGTCATTTGTTCGCCTCGCTGCTGGCGGGGAAGTGGGCCTCGCCAGCTACAGATCTCCTCCTCAGAGCGTATGCGCCGATGCCTCACAGCTGGGGTGAATCCGCCCGCGGTGCGTCTCGGAGGCAATTTTGAGCCGAAGCGCTCCGTGCGACGAGCCGATCAGCATCTTTGAAAGCCGCTCGCCATGTTGTCCACTCTCATTAAGGAAAGTCTGCCACCCAAAGTCAGATAACAATGAAATGCAGCTAATAGCACATTGGTCGCATTGTCTTTGTCTGGGGTTAGAAAAAAAATAAAATGTTCACGGATTTTGGTCGTGAACTTTGCCGCGCAACGGCAACCGATCCATTATGGAGCACCGTGATGAACACCAAAAGCCTCCCGGGGATAATCATTAAGATGTCAGCATGGCACTGTATGGCGCGCGGACTAAATATTGCAGTGTTCTTTGAGGGGGAGAGAAAAAAGAAAGCAATCACGGTGCCCCGGTGCCTCTAGATAGCACACGAAGTTGCGGTGATGCATGTTTTTCATATAATAGAAGCGCATTGTCCGGCGAAGAGGGTCAATACATTCATTTCAAATTGCAAAGGGGCCAATAAAATCACCAGTAGCTGAAACACACCCTTTTGAAACAATATTTATATTATAAATCGCCCCTTTGGGGTTAAACGAGCTGTTTGTTGAATGCATGAGTGTATATATTTAATGTGTGTGCGTGTTTGCTCCAGGCCCGTTTTTGAGTCGTGTGTGCATGTGTTTGTGAGTTGAATTGAGTTGTAGCATGCCGTCACCTCTCGCCTCCAGGGCTGGCTGGCCAGTCGCCATGGCAACAGTGAGAAACTACATACCAGACCGATTCACGATCCATTAGGTGAGAGAACAGGAGGGGGGGACAAGACAACTCACATTTATTTACTGGGTTTATTTACCCTATTTTTTCCTTATTTATAATTTATGATGTATCGATCTGTGTCAGTGACGGGCAGAAGGAAGGCTTCCACAAGGATATACTAGCCTTTGTTCCCTTCGAATAGAAAAGGAGATTCAGTCAGTAGTTTGGGCGTATGACAGCGAGCCGCCACTGAACAGAGGAGCGTCTTTGAGGTCCTGTGTCCTCCTTTTACCCTGCTTTTTTGAGGAATTGCAGGCAGATTTATTGGGCACTTGGTACCATGGATGTGTTTTTGGTATATTAGCATTAGTGTTCTTTGGTATTATTCGTATTTATTTTTTATTTATTTAATGATTTATTGTCATTTAGTTTTTATATTTTCATTTTATATTTTAATCTGTTCTAATAATTTTATTTATGTTTTTTATTATTATCATTTTTTATATTTCCATATATATTTCTTTTTTACTTTATCAGAAATTTTAGCACTTAAACTTATTTATTTTACACTTACAAATTTGATGAACTTCTATTTTATTGGAGTGTGTTTTACAAGAAAAGAAAAATTTCTTTCTACTCAATTTTATATAGGCTTAATATATATATATATATATATATATAATATAGAAAATTATATGTGTGTATATGTAGCAAATAAAAACATTTCTTTAAATTTTTTAAACTTAGATTTTTATTATATCTCATATTTTTTATAGATCAAATATTAATATTATATTTCAGCTTTATTAAAATTTATTGAAAAGATTTTTAGTTTAAAGGGATACTCCACTCCAAAATGAAAATTTTGTCATTAATCACTCACCCCCATCTCGTTCCAAACCCGTAAAAGCTTCGTTTGTCTTCGGAACACAATTTAAGATATTTTGGATGAAAACCGGGAGGCTTGTGACTGTCCCATAGACTGCCAAGTAAGTTACACTGTCAAAGCCAAGAAAAGTATGAAAGACGTCATCAGAATTATCCATCTTCCATCAGTGGTTCAACTGTAATGTTATGTAGTGACGAGAATACTTTTTGTTAGCAAAGAAAACAAAAATAACGACTTTATTCACCAATTCCTTTGTCAACAGTCTCCTCTGTGTCTCTCCACATCACTCAGAATGTTGAAAAAGGAATTGTTGAATAAAGTCATTATTTTTGTTTTCTTTGCTAACAAAAAGTATTCTCGTCGCTACATAACGTTACGGTTATGGACCTGGACCTTGACAGTGTAACTTACTGGCAGTCTATAGGACAGTCTCAAGCCTCCCGGTTTTTATCCAAAATATCTTAAATTATGTTTCGATGACGAACGTAGCTTTTACGGGTTTGGAACGACACTGGGGTGAGTGATTAAAGGTACAATTTGTAAGATATTGGCAGTAAAATATACAAAAACCACTGGACTAGTGTTATATATTTTGTCCAGCTGATTACTAACAATATCTCTAATGTTTTCAACTACTTGTAAATCATGAGAAAATTCTGATTCTAAACAGTGACACGGGGCAGTGCAGTCGCCTGTCAATGACATTAGCTACCCTTTGTGACCGCCTTTACTGACGTAGAAACCACATGACGACAACAGTGTCGTGGACAAATGTGGAAGTAGCTTCGTGACAAACTTCAACTAGAAAGAGATTGCTGATTTCGCTTGTTTTACTCGACAGGTGAGTTGTTTTGATTAGTTTCTTTACAGAAAACGTATGCTATTATAACGATCAACAAGATTAGTATTATGGGGCATACACGCCAAACGTGGGGCATCGCGTCCCTAGACCCATGCGAGGATGCGTCTGAACCATAGTCTGATCGCGTCTTTGCATTGACTTTGTATGTAATCTACTCGCGCAAATTGTTGAACTCTCGTTAAATCCATGATTTATCTTTCCGTCTGATTGGCCATCAGCGGTTGGGTAGAAGACAACAAATCCCATCATTCCACGCTCTGTCTTAGCGTCATCAAACCACGCGATTGTTATTGTTTTGATAGTGCACCCTCTAGTGGCAGGTCCTACAACCTGTACCTTTACTGACAACATTTTCATTTTGGGGTGGGGTATCCCTTTAAGACTAATTTTAGTTAGCAATAACAACTGATGATATTAAAATGGTGCCTTGTTATATCATATAATCACAGTGATCTATGAATATGATAATCAGATTGAAGCATTATATGTAATGCTTAAAAGTACCATGTTTTTTGTATATGGTATTCTTTGAAAAAACCTTGAAATACCATTTTAATACCACGGTATGTGATATATATTCCATTAAATGTATAAAAAATATTAGCTGTGCCATGTTGATAAGTATTTTGGGTTATCATAAAAGTACCATGGTATAGAAGTACGGTAGTCAAATATGATATATAACAGTGTTTTACCATGTTTTTATTTACTATTATTTTTTAAATATAATTGAAATACTATGATATAAATATAGCAAACTATATAATACAAAAGAGATAGCAAACTGTACCATAGTATGTTGAACATATACCATGGTATTATTTTAATCACCTTAAATACCGTGCCATGTAAATACCATGGTATATAAATATTGTGAACAAAAAAGCATTTGTTAAATAGTTATATAACATACAACTATTGAAAAAGTACTATGATACTACCACAGAAAATCTATGTTAATACTTTTGTACACGAATTTGGGTACCATGCTGTATTTCACATTACCATAGTTTTACCATACCATAACTGTACCGTGGTACTGCCACAGTGGTTATTTTGAGGGGAATGACTTCCTGTTACACATCCAATAGGTTGTTAAACACACAAAAATCATTTCAGACATAAACAGGAAAAGATAAATAGATATAAGCCCCCACACGATTCACACTGGATATATGCTTCCAGCTTATTATATTTCACTTTAAAAAGGCCACAGACTGCCTGGACCCCACAGTTCACACATCCTGCAGCTCTCGTCTGTGTTTAAGGGCTGCCTGGTGTCTAATAACACCACATTCATCGTATGTGGGTGGATGCGCAGTAGTGGCTCCTATGGGTCAGCTTCCTCCGAGGTTTTATTTTTGGGTTCTCCATAGAGAGGCGTCATAGACTCTAATTTCACCTGCTTGCCAGCTCCTGTGGTCATCCATCCTGGGACCATCCATGCTTCAGTGCAGCTCCATCACGGCATTAGGAAGAGCAACAGCCTAGTTCAAGGTTTGTCCAAGCCGCTTGGCACTTTCCCAGGAGTCTGCTATGGAAAAATGGCAGAGAGGGAGTGGAAACTCATATGCATGCCAGAGCGCCGTATTTCCATGTAGGCGAAACATATTGCGATGACAGTTTTGTAATCGAGCTTTATTTTTTCCAGTTAACCTCTTCAATCAAACTAATTTTAATATTCACCCCCCCCCCCAATTAAATATATTCCCAGACAGCACAAGCATGTCTGCAAGATGCCTGTTAAAGATCACTTGATCTAGAAAGCATCAGACATCTGTAAGATGTCAGTTTTTCATACATTCTAAATGATTAACATCTTAAAAACATCTAATATATGTCTATTTGACATGTGATAGGACATGTCCTATAGACGTCTTGCAGATGAGCAAACACACAACAAAAATAAATAAATACATCTTCCAGATGTGAATGCATGGATGTCTCCATGATGTATGTGTGCTATCAGGGTGTCTAGAATACTCAGTTCTGATTGGTCAATTGTGACAAGTTCTGACTGATATTGTCTCATTTTCGCCGTGTCTGGCAATCACAGAGAAGTCTATTTGACGTCTGCATTTACATCTGCAAGACATTTTTATAAGTGTCTGCTCATCTGCGATAGGTTTATTGGGTATTTCCTATCAGATGCCAAATAGGTGTTTATTAGATGTCTTTAAGATGTTTATGATTTAGAATATATGTAAAACTGATGTCAGATGTTTGTAGTCGGCAGATGCTTTCCAGATCAAGAGATCTTTCACATACATCTTGCAGACGTTTGTGTGCTATCTGAAAGTTAATGTGCTGTGACATTAGCATAATTTTTCGAATAGCGAAAAAGGTTTATTGTCAACATCGTAGCAATGTATGTCACTTTCAAACCAAGCAGTTTAGTTTTCATCAACACAGCAAATGTGCGTGACCAATTTGAACCCTTTTATGATATGAAACCGGTGGTATTTTATTTTCTCTCACATCATACTGCGACATCACGTGATCGTGAACAAATGCAATGGCATCATCTTGTCTTTTTATTTTGCTAGACGGAAAGTAGTTTACTTACGGTTTATGTGTGTTTGGAAATAATATTTGCCATTTATTCACTCTCTTTTGTTTAATTTATGCCTTAATATCACAATTTTATCACACACAATATTGCTGTCTATCCCACAGTGTGTTTTTGAAGGAAATTAGCTATACAGAAATATGCCAATGCTTCTTGTTTTCTCTTCTGAAAGACTATATGCTGTCAGAGAGGACAGGGTCTGTTAGTGCATCACGCTGAAGATGTCCCTCATTATAATGTGATAGCCACCAGATTGTATCCCATTAGGGAAAACAACACAAGGTGTGCAGCATATGAAATGCTTTATCACTTTGGCAATTCAAGTGTCGGTATAAAACGGGACTGTATATATTTCTGTGGAATCTAAACAATCATTTAGGGAGCTGTGTATAGCTATGGATCATTTATTGATGAGGCTAATTGTGCTTAGAATTACATTTTTGATTTATGATCCATCTTTAATCAACTAATAAACAAGCAAATAGACAATACACGCAAATAGGACTCAAATGTATTGTTAAAGATTTTACTGGTCTCTTGAAATAAACAAATGCTTGTAATAATTATCAGTCAGTTTGCTAATCCTCATGTTGCTCTGAACTCTTATAGGTTAAGGGAATAGATCAACCAAAAATGAAAATCCGCAGAAAATGTATTCACCCTCAGGCTACATCAGAACAGATTTGGAGAAATTACATACAGCAGTACATCATTTGTTCATCAGTGGATCATCTGCAGTGAATGGGTGCCGTCAGAATGAGAGTCCAAACAGCATCACAATAATCCAGAAGGGCGCCACACGGCTCCAGTCCATCAATTAACATCTTGTTAAGTGAAAACTGTGTGTTTATATTAAACAAATGCATAAAGACATTGCAGACTTCAAACCATTTCTTTCAGAGAAATAAATAAAAAAATCTAATCTGAATCAGGAGAGAGATATTCACAGATCAAGCACCAATTATAAGTGAAAACAGTAAAAAAATAAATAAATAAATTAAACCTGCTTGATGAATTTGATTCTTACACATTTGCAGATTTTTTGTAAGACATTAATTGATGTGGATTACTTGTGGATTATTGCAATGTTTTTATCAGCTGTTTGGACTCTGATTCTGATGGCACCCATTCACTGCTGATGATCCATTGGTGAGCAAGTGATGCTAGATTTCTCCAATTCTGTTTTGATTAGGAAACAAACTATAGCCTGAGAGTGAGTGTATTTTCAGCAAATTTTTATTTTTGGGTGAACTATTCTTTTAAAAGTGAATAGTAGCCAATTAAGTCAAGCTCCAAAAGCACCTCCTCCTTTTTTCCTTTATGGTTAACAATGACAAAAAGCTGGTTTGTAAAGAAATGAAGGAGACAAAAAAATGTATTAATCAAAAAAAAAAAAAAGATGTTGTATGTCATAATTGTACATTTACATCATTGCATAATCCAAAGAAAACAAAAAGCCATCTCTGCCAGATCCCCTCATTCTTATCTGTGAGGGCAGGCATCTGAAAACAGACCCTGCATTATTCATTACCGAGAAGTTACACAAGAATAAATGAAGCAGTCTGTCGTCATTTGCACTACGAGACTAATTGGCTACATTCAAGCCCCTTTGGTCCTGGGGATGAGTTTAATTAAGTTCAGGTATCGAATTAAGATCATGGCACAGATTTAAATGGCTTAGCCTGGTCTAAAAATAGACAAGTGCTCCATGAATCTCTATGCGGTACTTTAAGTAAGGGTGGAGTTGGAAACATTTTCTGGTGAGAGAGCTGCGAATGAGACATCCTTTTACTATACAAAAAGTTAATATTAAAAGGTTAGTTCACCCAAATATTAAAATTATATCATTAATGACTCACCTTCATGTCGTCCCAAACCAGTAAGACCTCCTCATCTTCATAACACATTAAGATATTTTAGATTTAGTCCGAGAGCTCTCAGTCCCTCCATTGAAGAGGAGACAATGCTGAATAAAGTTGTCCTTTTTGTTATTTTTGGACCAAAATGTATTTTCGACCCTCTGATGTCACATGGACTACTTTGATGATGTTTTTCTTACCTTTCTGGACATGGACAGTATACCGTACACACAGCTTCAATGGAGGGAAAGAAAGCTCTCAGACTAAATCTAAAATATCTTAAACTGTGTTCCTAAGATAAACGGAGGTCTTACGGGTTTGGAACGACACGAGGGTGAGTTATTAATTACATAATAATGACATAATTTTCATTTTTGGGTGAACTAACCCTTTAAAATAAATATTTATAAATAGGTATTAATAATATGTCTGTGTTGGACTGAATGTGTAGAAAAACACTTATGCACTGCAAATGTATTACATAAACTTCAATTTTACAAATTTAAATTAATTGCATGTAACAAAATTAACTTTGAAGAACTGTGTTGCTTTATCTCATTTTAATGAACTAAACTGAACATGCAGCAAAAATCTCTCTCTTTTTTTTCAGTGAAGTGCATCCACTGCTCCTAGTATATTTGATTTAGTAAGGCTGTTGTGACCTTTGCGATGTGCTAGAGTATAAGGAGTATTTTAACTGCGATACGAGCTATGCATTATTGTGAAAGGAGGAATTACAGGGTTTTAGTAAGACCATCGCCCACAGGATTGGGAAGTCAGTAGTGAGTAGTCAGCAGTCAGTAGCTCTGGGAGCAGCAGCCTGAAGATTACAAATCCCATTTTAAAGCGCCACTTTTAGCCGCACCTACCCACGCACTCCAATACGTCAAGACCGCATATTTAACAAGCCAAGCTTTCCTCTTTTTCATCTCTTCATGAGAGAAGTGCAGGAGGGCTTAGAGATGTTTGCCTTTGTTCTCCTCATGGAGTTAGTTTTTTTTTTCATCTTCTTTTTTTCTTTCTTTTTGTTAACGTGTAGGTGTTTTGGGTTTTGTAAGACACCTCAAATGGAGGTTTTGACAGAAAGGAATATGGGTAATAGTAATAGGCTTTAACAAGTTGTCATTTGTGTTGTACTACTTTAGTGTATTATTTTATTATTTGAGGGTTATAGCTTGTATGTTTCTTTGGTAAAACTTCTACTTTTATTTATTTGTTAGACAAGTAATAATAGTTGTAGTAATTATGGTTTTATTATATTGTTTATTCTAAATATAGGAACATCAAGAACAACAGCAATAATAATAATAATAATAATAATAGTAATAATAAAAACTCAACTTGTTGTTTATATTTTAGTTATATTTGGCGACATTATACCTGCTTTCAATTAATATTTTATTTATTTGTTATTATTTGCTATTAGCAGCTGCTATTACTGGTAATTTTTGTAATAATGATAATAATAGTTGTTGTTGTTGTTGTTTTTATAATAATAAAAAAATAAACAATAATATTATTGTTGTTTATACATATATATTTTCTTTTTATAATTAATTATTATAATAATAACAATAATAGTTTATTTTATTTTTATCATATAATTTAAAATAAAACAAGTTGTAACAATAGTAATAATAATAGTAATAATACGTGTTGCTTATATTTTGTGTAATATAATGATAATAATAATGAGTATTTTTTTCAATTTCTGTTATTTTTATTATAACACTATAACAACAACAATTGTTATTACTACTTAATATATGCTGTTAATACCACTTAATTGTTATAAGTTAATAAATTTTATAACGTTAATGACTACAGCAGTAACAACAACAACAATAATACTACTAATAATAAATACAGTTGTTGTTTATACTGTTGTTTTATTTTATATTATATAATTTATGAAATCAGTTGTTACATTACATATACAGTAAATTACACACACACACACACACACACACACACACACACACACACATATATATATATATAATTTTTTGTTAAAATAAAAATTTGGTTTGAATCATTTGAATTTTAGTCCTAGGTTCCATATTAAATATTAATACAGGCTATTACGCTTGCACATATTGTGTAATTGTCACATTGTTAGTTCCCATGTCTTCAGGCTGTCACTGTTGCTGTCCAAGGTGCTGAAAAGGGTTCAGCCATTTGGACCTCGTCTTTTACACTAATATAATTGTGCTCGCCAAAGGGACTATCAGGAGCACATGAGAATAGTTCTCGTGTTAAATAGTCTTGTTTTACATTGGCCTAGCTTTTGCATTTCATGCGTTGGATTCGATTGAGTTTGTTCCAGTCAAGAAATCTGTCCGTGGGCTTCAGACAGACAGCCTACCTGCCATTATGGCCCCCAGTCAAACTGCTTTGGCAGTTCGGATGAGTGTAAATGTGTTTCTTTTAACAAATTTGAGTTTCAGAGGAAAACAAA
Source organism: Carassius carassius (assembly GCF_963082965.1). Classification (NCBI taxonomy): domain Eukaryota; kingdom Metazoa; phylum Chordata; class Actinopteri; order Cypriniformes; family Cyprinidae; genus Carassius; species Carassius carassius. Next base: position 21,083,721 of record NC_081770.1, on the reverse strand, counting down.
TAATTGCTTTTACATCCTCATGCATTGTCAGCCGGCTAAGTGGGAAAAAAGGTTCAGCCTGAACATTATTCCAATGTTTGACGGCGTGCCAAAGCGTGTGCGTGCTGCATGTTGAAACAAACTCTTGTTGAAAGTGTTCCCTTCCTCGAATGTTCCCACCTCAGTGCATCGCAATACAATTAACGATGGATGCAAATCAGGAGCAAATTATTCTGTTCAACACCGAAGCGTCTGCTTACCTGAACACACATCCTTTAGGCTATTTAATGACTGCTTTGCCCGTACTAATCTGTTCATCCATATGACAAAAATACTCGCTAGGTTTACTCGCCTGAGTGGCCGCTCTCTCTCTTTAATGCTGTGCTTCTTTTGAACCCTCCCTCGCCCCCCTCGCTCTACATATTTACCCGCGTCTCGCAATCCCGTCCCCATCAAAGCTAGTTTTTTTCTCTTTTTCACTCAATGTTGATGCTTTTCTCTGGGGATTGGAGGCCTAAAGCTTCCCTACAGCCAGTTTGCAGCTTCTCTGCGTGACCCGACAGGCCTCGTCTGCACTAATGCCTTTTAAATATAAAGCATTCACACCGGTCTCTTTGCTGCCAATGGGAGGTGTGAATCCTGTTTCCTGGATTTGGGAACCTCCAACTCAGCTTGACTAGCAGGCCTGTCGGGATCCTTTTATATTCGCCTGATTGTTGTTGTTTGATGTTTTTTCTCGTTTTAAGCATGAGTGAGGCTTATGGTTAAGAAGAAACCGTTTGTTTCAATACAATTAAGATTAATAGCACAGATCTCAAGTAAATTTAAACTTCTTTTAAGTATTTTTACTGGAAAGCAAGACAAAAATACTGAATAAGAAAATGATAATTTTTTTATATCTATTCAACTTGCGCTTAATAATAATAATGGCATTATTATTATTATTATTATTATTATTATAAATATATACATTTATATAAAATATTTTCTTATTTTAATAATAATAATAATAATAATAATAATACAAATATTTTTATTTATACTACTACAACTGTTAATTATTATTATTATTATTATTATTAGTTTAAATAGTAATGCAAATGCTAAAAACGAAAAATAATAAAACATTTATAATAAAAATGTGATAATAGGTTTATATAAAAAAATAAACAAACAACAACTACTACTACTACTTAAATTATATTATATTAAATTAGATAGCATGTTATAATACAATGTTATGTCATGCATTGTTGTTAATAATAAAATAATAATTATTGTTTTATATAAATTAATAATAATAATATTAATGCATTTACATAAATACATTTATTATTATTATTATTATTATTATCATTATTATTATACATTTATATTGATAACATTAATTTTTATTACATATTTAAAAAATGGCAATTAATATTGAAATAAAATGTTATTATTTATAATTTTTTTATAATTGGTTTCTATATTTTTTTTTTCTAGCATATGTTCTTTTTTAACTCCCAGTGAAAACATTTGGACCCCAATGACTTTCATTTAAAACACACACACACACACACACACACACACACACACACACACACACACAGAGAGAGAGAGAGAGAGAGAGAGAGAGAGAGAGAGAGAGAGAGAGGTGTCTTACAAGTTTGTGAGAAAATGATGTCAGAGTTTTCACTTTTGGGTGAACTTTCCCTTTAAGACATCTCACGAAGTATCTCAGGTTAAGGTCTCTGAGTTGGCACTATTGTGTAGCTCCAACCTAAACAAGATATTTTAATTTAGAAGTCCTGTTCTTTCAGTGTATGCCAATTAGCTTTAGCCTTTGTTCTCGGTTTGTGCATAATTTTAATGGGGTCTCATTATAAACTATCTGCATAAATGGAGCAGATAAAAAAGATAACAACGCGTTCTTGGGCTTATGATAGGAAATAACTGCTTTGGTTTCCAATTAAGCTTTTGCTTATAATTAGCCGAAAGGCTTCTTCGACCCCTTTTGCTTCAACCTCCACTTTATAATCCCCCTCCCCAACACACACACACACGCACACACACACACACACATGCACACAAACACACACACACACACACCTTGTCCACCCCAGTTTTTCTCAATGTGCTGCACAGCAAGAGAAATTAGATCAGTAGCTCATGCATTCATGCAGAAAGCTCAAAATTTCTGCTTTAATACAGTCAGACAGTGAAGCCAGTGTCAGTCCGGCATTGACTTTACATGCAGTAGATGTTCGCAGTTCAATCATGCATGCCATCTCTGATAGCTGCACTCTTCTGACCATCTACTATTTTTAGGAGTTAGAATTGTTGTTATTTATTTATTTACTTGGAAAAAGTTAAGTTAATGTCTAAATGTATATTTATTTATTAATTGGGCTAATTAAAGTTTTACACATACATTTTGGTTCACCAATTAATGGATACTGCCATGCAATAATAATAATAATAATAATAATAATAATCATTATTATTATTATAATTAGTATTAGTGGTAGTAGTAGTATTAGTAACAGTCATCATCCTAATCATAATAATCATCATATTTAATGCCAAAGATTAATTAAGGATATTTTATTTTATTTTATTTTATTTTATTTTATTTTATTTTATTTTATTTTATTTTATTTTATTTTATTTTATTTTATTTTATTTTATTTTATTTTATTTTATTGAATGTAATAGTATGAATGTAATAGAATATTACAAAGGAACAAAACACAAAACAAAACTAATAGCATGTACTACTAATTTATAATAATAATAATATTAATAAAGAAAAAAACAGCTAAAGCTCAATTAAGGGTCCTATTTTTTATATTTAGTATATATAATACTATATAGTTTTTATTTACAAACAAATATTTACACAAGACAAATAGTATATACTACTACTACTACTACTAAAAATAATAAATTCTGCTGCTACTACTAATAAACACTAATTCACACTAATAAACACTAATTAATAATAATAATAATAATAATTATTATTATTATTATTTTTATTATTATTATTATTTTCCCAGAGATTGATTGATTATAAATAAACAAACACCAAACAAACAAGACAAGAAAAGACAAAGATGAATAATCTGTAAAAAGTGGCAGTAGAAAGTCCAATACAAGGTTTAAAGAAAGTAAAGAACTTAGAGAGCATCAGTATTCATTTAATTTTTCTGTCCTTAGCATTTGCAATGAGAATTCTCTGTCTCCAGCATATCAAAATGAGTGACCCACCGCAATCATAAACCACCGTCTTGACAGCCAAAGCTTCTCCACGAAACCACTGCTAAGTTGTAACCAATACAATTTGCGACAGTGCACAGCACAAATGCTATTTTTTCACCATAATTACCCAGACCTTCACTAAGCAGGGCCTCACTACAATAAGTCAAAGAAGCTACTCAAGCAAGATAGTGGTCATTTCGAATCTCCTTTCATCTGCCGCACCATCATCGGCCTTGAGAGTAAAGCCGAGAGTGGTTTCTTTTTCCAAGAGTCCTCTTTCATTTTGCGGAAGAGAAAGACCATTAATATTGTCTTGCCCTGCCATACATCTAATAGACTGATAATACAGGCATGGCCCCCAGATGAAAAGAGAGCACATTATTTTCTGTCAGAGAGATGAGACATGAGGGTAAGCATAGAGCCTTGATGTACTCCATGTTTGGCTATAAGATGCACTGTTTCACAGGCTGATACATCTCTGATAGCTTGACTTCTGCATGTTCAAAAAACGATAGGGGGAAGTGGGGTAAGATGTGCCACTTTTTACTTGTCTTCTAGTCCAGGAGAAATGAAACTGAAGGAAAACTAATACACCTAATAATATTTTTAGACTGTCTGCTGTCTATGGGACAGAATTGGGGAGAATTATGAAATGTTCCCTTCTGGTTTCCACAACTTTTTGAGGTTGAAGCATTTAAAATAAAAATGTATTGTCCTCTAAATACCTCACAGTCGGCTTTTTATAGAAAGTCATGTGACAACATTTGTCAGTAAGATGTTTCGGCCTCTTAAACTACAAAACACATCTCACCTTATTGTCCACTACTACCGATCGTTCTGCTAGGGATAAAATGCTTTCTGTCGACTGTGTTTTGCAATGAAAGATGACAGCGACAGAGTTCATTGTTCTCAAAGGTCTCATGAGGAATTTCAATAAAAAAGGACCCGATAAAACCTCATAGCTACAGTACCATTAAAAGTCCTCTCATTTCTCTTTTCTCGCTCATTCGTATCTGTCTGTTTTACTGAGTCTTCAAGTATTTATGGCAAAGCTTATTTCTGATCGTTCGGCTCAGCCGGGCTGCTTTGACTGACGGCTTAATCAGAATTAAGAGGACAGTTGAACATCTCAATCTGTTACCCCTCACACCCGCTCATGGTTTATTCATTTGTGATGTCATAATGCAAAATTCATATTATTTAATAATGGACTGTCAGTGTGTAGGTTAGATGAGCTCATATTTAATGGGGTGTGGGGGGTATTTAGTGTGTAATTGGTAAATAATTTATGAAACAATGCTGGAGAACAATGAAACGAGATGAATACAACATTACTCACATCTTATTGCTTTAATGGAGAGAGAAAACGTTTGTCAAATTAGACGTGGCTGTAACATCTAAGGATGTTAGAAAGTTGCTATTGATTAATTATTAGTTTAATAATATAATTTGTATTTTTATTTCTGATCTTTTTGTCCATATAGAATGGGATTACGAAATGTTGCAAGCTAGATTCAAACCCAGATCACCCATACAAGCATTATGGCTCAACAAGCACACTATGCCATGGCTCCAACATCAATATTCTCTTGATTTGAGAGGATTGATTTGGCTGAATAAAAATGTTGCTTATTTTTGACAGGCGCTCTCTGTTTTACATATTATTTCACCATACAGATCTTCGTTCTGTGCTTGCTGGTTTGCATATAGTTTCTTAACCTCTTTAGTGGCTCAGCGTTGATAGGCTTTGAGTTTGAGACTTATCTGCTGCTTAGCTTGATGGAAAAACAGGATGGAGACAAAAGACCGGGAAACCTTTAAAACGGCTCCAACATGTCGGGATGAAGAAAAAAAAAATCTAATTTATTTGTTCAATTGACACAAAATTACTTTTACTATTAAACAGCGGCACACTCAAACGGCAAACAAAAGTTCCCATACAGCTCATTTGAGAAATAAAAACATGACTTGAATTGATGCTGTTAAGCTGCGATTCCATTCCGCTTCCGTGTCAGACACAAAAGGGCTTGTGCTTATTGATTGAGAGCCACCCATCTGAACATCAGTGTGATAAAGAGTGACGGCTGAACTGTACAATAAACAAAACGGCATGTTTTGAACAGACAAGTCTCGAAAAGCATGCAGAATCTTAACATTTTTTCCCTCCCCGTGCACACACATACGCATGCACATTTTCTCCTGGCATCAGCCTGCGATGCGACGCAAGGTTTTATTTCCCTGGTGGAAGTATTGGACTGTCAGAAGCAGATCAATTGCCAGTGTCAGGGGCACTTCATGGTTCCTCTAATTATAATCTGCTGCAGCTGGTGCAGGGCCTCTTGTAGCTGTGGGGCAGCCATTGTAATAGAGGCATCACTTGGCAATAGATTTTCAGGGAGGCTTCTTGGCACCCCGTGCGAGGAGACTCACTGGAGCAGCAGGAGTAGGGAGCCAGGCAGGCCTTATCTTCCCACTGCATGTGTTCAGGTACTCTCCGGGGAAGTCGGTTAGTGATCACAAACTCAACACCGCCTGCCCAAATCCAGCCAGAGGACCCGTGGTATCCTGCCATGACACTGGAGGACCAAGATTCCACATTAACTCAAGTAGAGCACTCTGTGGAGATTAGCACTCATGTTTTCCCTCAGAAACCAGTGTGTGGATTCACTGAACTTGCTTTTCTGTACCAAGTACTATTCTGACTGTCCTAATTGCTGTAATTTTCATATTATCGATATCATCCAGAGTTAAAAATTTCAGTGCATTTTAAATATAGAATTATTAACTGTAAAGAGGGCCGTAACCTATTTATTGTCCCGCTTAGGGACAATTTGATCTGTAGCATGGAAGTTTACCACAACATACAAAACAAATTTAAAAAAATGTAGTGCCTTGGTTAAAAAGTTTTTCTGCAGGTAACATTGGTATGTCTGTAGGTGGTGACAACTCTTTGTCTATTTTGAATAAGTGAGTCATTGAATCATTTGCTTGAATAATTCATTCAAAAACACTGATTCATTCAGGAACCAAATAAGTGTCTCTTTATGATTGATTGAGTCATTCACTCCATTGATTTGTTCAGAAGTGAGCTGATCTGTTGAGTGAGTGAGTGAGTCATTAAATCATTTAGTTAGCTGATGTATTAACAGTTTAACTGATCCATTTAGGAACCATTTGACTCTTTATAAGTGTTTTATTCTAACATTCTGTCAATTAATTCATTCAACAACACTGTGTTATTCTGGAACAAAACATATTTAAATGAGTCACTCAATAATTCAATCAAACAATTAGTTAAGCCAGTTCTTTCAGGAATGCAACACCACGTGTCTTGCTCAAAAACACCCAATGGATCTGTTTTATCTTTGGAACTGTTTTCATTGACAAAAGCAGACAAAGTAACTGGTGGTAATAAAAAGTAACTTACTCAAATGAACTTGAGGGTAACACAATTGTTCACGTGGTATTGCTCTATTGACATCTAAAGCCAATTTTAAAGCCATATTACTTTTTATGCTCTCTGATAGTATTCAAACCCATGACCTTGACATTTCTTGTTTGATGTTAATAGGGACGTTTCCGGAACATATTTATATTGGATGTCATCTGAACAGAAGGACATAAGATATGTTGATAGAGGAAAGGAGAGAAGAGAGAGAAGCCTGACAGTTCAGGCATAGATACTTCAAATTAAACCAAGTTATATAAGCAGATGTTGGCGGAGCGCTGTGGGCTCTGGCTGGAGATGAGTAAGACTCCCTGTCACTAGGTTGAAGTGGGGGAGGGAAAGATAGAAAGAAAGGGAGAGTGTGTGTGCGAGAGAGAGTGCCTGAGGGGTTTGGGGAGACAGGGAGGGGTTGCTGCTGTCAGCCTGCCAGGGGTGGCTGAGAGCGGAGAGAAAGATGGTGAATGTCAGAAGAGGGGAAGAAGTGAGTGAATTACTTTAAGAAATTTAGAGAGGGAGAGAGGGATGTAAGGAGATAGAAAGCGAAAATAATGATGCTGGTGAGAGACTCCAGAGGTGTGTCTTGCATGTGTGTCGTCGTATTTGCTGTGGTGCGCTGTTGGGCAAATATGTACTCGCCCCTTCCTCGCAGTTCATAATCATCTGAAGCTTGCCCAATGAGAGTTCCTGGTAGTGAATTTAAAAAGACTGCTCTTATTACTTGTCAGGATGACCTGATTCTTAGAAAGCTTGTCTTTTTTAAAACATTTTTTTTTTGTTTTTATGGTCTATTGCTTGTTTGTCTTACTGAAGTGATATTGCTGTGAGGTTGGCTCATCTTAAATTAGTGTTAGCCTAGTTTTGATATAGCGCAACAGTGAGTGAATGCCAGCTTGTTTTGCTGCCTTTCAGGAAGTATTTGTCCTTTCCATTTTCTCTGTATATAATGTCAAAAAATTCAAATTATGTGATTTGAATTATAAACTATTGTGCAATATAAAACTGACATCATTAATTGTAAATTGTATTATATATTTGTAAATTACAAAGAATAAAAATGGTTAATTTCTACAAAATATTCAAATACAAAAACACTTGTCACTTTGGCAATTCTCATTCAAGAGCTTAACCAGTATATCAATTAATTTGAGATTAATCATTTTTTAAATGTAAATTTTTCATAAAATGTTGACACTTTTAACTATGGGATCCCACAGGGCTTTATTCTTGGACTATTAGAATTCCATAATATAAAAAAAATATTTTGATATTTATACAATTTTGCTCACCAAATACATTGAAAATAAAAGTCGTTTGAGAGTCTGCAGAAAGTATTATGTAATTTACCTTTAAAAAGTACTTCACAAGAATCACTGCAATCATATTTCATTTAAAAATCTCATTGTCTTGAAATGTTTCAATGTTTTAGATGTTTTTATTATTTTTTTTAAGCTGTCCATAAAGGTAAACAAACCACACTGAGAATAATACGAAGGAAAGCAAATATTACATTCGCTCTTGGTCAAGTTCCCACAAGAAGTGACTGTTGCCCTTGAACACACTTTTTCCTCTTTCCAGCCCTTTGTTCTTCTAACTGCAACATGTCCTCGCTCTTCTACCTCTCTTTCTCTCTCTTTTTTACATCCGATTTTCACCTCCCCTCTCTCCATCTCCAGCCGTAGTCTTGGTAACGCTTCCTTTCATTTCATTTCCATTTCATTCCACTGAATGGGTAATGCCTGGATTTCACGGAGGAGCTGCGATGTGACAGGTGTGTCATGCTTCTCCACATCACTCTCCAAACTTGTTGACCTCTGTCTCCAAGATTAGTCTGGCTCACAGATACTCTGTTTCCACCCAAGGAGAAACAAGATTGCCTGATTCTGATAGGATATGTTTTTTCTGGTGTGACCACGCAACCCAGGTTCACTTACACTTTGTCTATCGATGCACATCCCATGTGTATCTCTTATACGCGATGGTTTTGAGAGACCAACATTATCACAATTCCAGATGAGTCATTTTTAGAGTGGGACAGGACAGATGGCTTCTTACTGTGCCTTACAAAAGAGTACCATGGTTCAGTGATGGTATCAGATGGTAATACAATGGCACTGTTTGATTAGCATATTTGATTACCATATTCATAAACAATTGGGATCTGAGATCACATTGAAAAAATGGGACTCAAAATCTAATTTTTACGTCAAATTGTCGGGCTTATAATCTGAAATAAAATTAGAAAATTAAAGCATTTTCTTAGACTGCAGATTTTTTGACCCTACTTATAGGAAGTTCAGTACAATTAACTGCTGACAATAATCTATATTCTTAAATAAAGTTTAAGAAAAATATCTTAAAGCAGGAGAATATAAAGATCCCCCCCATGTTCATTATTCAAATTGTAAAACTTTTAAAAAATTTTAAGTAATTAATTATATTTATAAATATGTAATTAGTGAAATAAAGTAAATATTATTCTAGCAGTTTTAAATGAATTTGCAGAAGAAAATCTGGTGGAATCAAAAAGCTCATGCATTATTCAAATCATTAAATTTATTTAAGCAATTATTCCTCTCTCTCTCTCTCTCTCTCTCTCTCTATATATATATATATATATATATTTATTTTTTTTTTTATTATTATTATTTTTCTTAAAGAATTTGGCCTTTTTCAAAGTAAAAGGTAAAATAATGTAATTCAGGTTTTTTTTTCTCTCATGGAAACACACATACAAAAAAAATATATTTTAGTGTAAGTACTTCAGAATGTACAGTTTTGATATATAATTGTAAACTAAAATACAAATATTAAGCGAGTGGAGAAAATAATTCACTGTAGCAGTATCTTGCTTTCACCCCCATTCCTGAACCTCTCAGTCAGTAAGGTGTAATCACTCAACCTTAGTGTTGTAATGTCGCCATCTGGTCTCAGGAAAGATGGCAGCTTCGCTCCAGCAGAAAAATGTATTGCATATATCCAGGGTGATTACAGCATCAGCTGTATCTCCCGCTCACCCCCCTCACACTCCCTCCCTCTCTCCGGCTTGTCCTTTTTGTTTGTTTCAAGCGTGGGGAACATTGGCGCCTGATGAAAGGCATAGGAAAGAAGGAGGCTCGGCATAAGAAATCATGCCCATTTCTCCTCCATGCTGGAAAATGTGTGATGGAAGGTGCTTGCCAGAGTCGAAGGCCAAAAAGGAATCTGTGTGTTGATGCAGGCGCTGGCCTGAATACTGCTAGTTTGATGTCCATTGAAGTAGATTACAGAAGAACTGCAGCAATGCTGAAAGAGATTTTTTTGTTTTGGGGTGTTTATGTGCTTTGTGTCTTTTAATTTAGGAATGAGTAGACCTGTGGCTCTCAAACTGGTGGGTTGTGACCCAAAAATTGGTTTCAGATCTATTCTGAATGAGCCATTCACAGCATACAAATAGTAAAATGCTACTCCTTTTTTATGTAACTGTGAATGTGAACTGTGAACTATGCTTTTTATATAGAAATGTATATATTTTTTTGATTAACTTAGATATGTTACGGAATCTTAAGCCTGGCTCACACTGTGCAATTTTGGCCACGATTTGGTCGTCTGAGACCAATTTTGAAAATCCTTAAGGATTCCTATAATCCTAGGCTAAAATCTGTAGTCTTTGCTTGTTAGTTTGATATGTTCAACGACTGCCGATTAATTGCTGTTGTGATCACATTTTACCTCGAAATTCTTGTATTGTCAGCAGATTTGGCGCACAGTCCTGCAGTGTGACTTCTTCTACGATGAACTTCAAACTGTCTTCGTTTTTCAAGACAAGCAATGATCAGAATTAATGCTAGAGATTTCTAACCACATAAACTCCAGCGCTCTCGTCCTCCGCTCATGGAATTCATATAATACATTGCCTTTGCTATGATAAACACTAGTTGCACTGCTGTTTCCATGTGGATATGTAGTGCTTTTTACATTATTCTTTTTAAATGCACAGGTATTGCCGACATTTATATAATTCATATACTCGCTAACATTACAGCTCCGCATGCAATGCAGCTCGCAGTCACTGAATGTGTATGGGTTGATAAGGTAATTTCTGGACATGTTTTCTTGTGTGCACCCATTTTTAACGTGTCTTGGCTGTCATATAATCTGACATTAATGAAAACTGAGATCCCACAGTGTGACATGTTCATCATGTTCGTACAGTATATATATATATAATTTAACTTGATATGATATATGTAAAACAATATTTATTATTGCTATTATTATTATGTGGCTGGACTGAAATGAATAATATCTAATGTATTGTATTATTTGCATTTTTAATTGTATAATACTTAATTGATTGTTATTGTTGTTGTTCTTAAATGTAGTGTTGTAGTGCATAAGCTGGGTACACACTAAAAGATTTTCAAAATTTGAGAGACCATAAACACAAGGACAAAAATCCTAGATTTAACTGTTTTGCTCCTATAGTGTGTAATGTGCCATGACGTGACTAAAGGTTCCCCCCACACATCAGGATTTCTGATTTACAATTTAGAAATTCTGGTGTGTGGGGCAAACCTTTATTAACACGTCAGGATTTCTGATTGTAAATTTTCAACATGTTGAATATTTACGATTCATAATCGGGGTACTTCCGTCGTTCTCACGAGCAGATTCAGTCACTCTTAACACACCTCACACAGAAAAATCTGATAGGATAATCTTTAGAACCACCAAGATAATCGGGAGATTATCTAAGGTTGTTGGAAGGGGAGAAATCGGCCTAGTCAGATGATCTTGTGGTGTGTACCCAGTGCCACAACTAGGTTGCATCTAGTGTTCAGATTTTGCTTGTATGTTAATTGACAGTTTTGCAAATGCTAATCACTTATTGCAAGAACCCTGACAAAATGCCAATCGTGTCTAAATTTAAGCTCATCCCATTCTCTTCGCAGGCCCTACTCATCTTCTGTTTTAACAACTACTACCTTGAGGAGTTATGTATTCTCAACCTGCAAACTGAAATAACAATTTCCTTTTATATCTGCCAGGCTTGATGTCCCATGTCCTCCTTTCCTCCTCATTTACTGTAACCCATCTTGTCATTTATTTTCCTAACAAATTGCTGTGTGTCCCCCAGAGGCGTTGTCGGTAAATATTTTGAGGCATAGCTGGATTGGCTGGCACAAAGGCTTCATATATTGGCATGTGTGAAGGTATCTGGTGTCTTTGCCCCTGTGGAAATAAAAAAGCAATTTGAATCCTTCTCCTAAACCCCCCAAAACTAGGGATGCACGATATATGTTGAGCATAATTTATCAGCTAATATTAGAACTATAAAAAAATAAATAAAATAAACTGGTGTCAACAGATTAAATTGTGGATACTTTATTTATTTTGTACTAGATTATGGCTGTAGTTACGTGCAGTTTGTTAAAAAAAATAACCCCAAAATAAAAACAGACATTACTAACAAAATAAGAACAGACTTGACTTTGCATGACCCGCCTTGACTTGAACAGACTTGACATGGCATGAACATACTTGACTTGAACTGACTTGACTTAGCATGAACAGACTTGACTTGGCGTGAACAGACTTGACTTGGCGTGAACAGACTTGACTTAGCATGAACAGACTTGACTTTGCATGAACAGACTTGACTTTGCATGACCAGCCTTGACTTGAACAGACTTGACTTAGCATGAAAAGACTTGACTTGAACTGACTTGACTTGGCATGAACAGACTTGGCATGAACAGACTTGGCTTGGCATGAACATACTTGACTTCGCATTAACAGACTTGACTTAGCATGAACAGACTTGACTTGAACAGACTTGACTTAGCATGAACAGACTTGACTTGAACTGACTTGACTTGGCATGGACAGACTTTACTTGAACTGACCTGACTTGGCATGAACAGACTTGACTTGAACTGACTTGACTCGGCATGAACAGACTTGACTTGAACTGACTTGACTTAGCATGAACAGACTTGACACACCGACAGCAGGTTACAACATCAATACTCGACCAAGGACAAAGGCAACAAGGGCTATTTATATCAAACAATACAGGTGACATGACAAGAACCAACCAATGAAAGACAATACACATGACTAAGACAACAAATGCAAACATGACACATGAACCAAAGAACCAATAGCAGGATAACATGAGGGCAAGGGAATCACATGACTAAACAGGGACCATGACTAAACTCCAAAATAAAAGACCAAAAAACATGAACATGAAACAAAACCCCAAAACCTCTGTTACAATGGCTTAGATTAAATTTGTTTCCTTTTTCAATAGACATATTTTTCAATTCGAACAGATACTTTTTTTTTCTCTAGCAAATTGTAAAATACATATTTTCATATTGTACGTTTTAGACTGTTTGCAAAAATATATAAAGCTACAATCATCTTAGCAAATTAATTTTAATTTTTAGCTTTTTTTTTAGACACAACAGGATGGTGCTCGATTACAGATAAGATAAAAATTTAGTGCATATTTTTTGTATTTTTTCATATTCAAATGGACCATATATATAAAATTTAAATTTAATAATAAAAAATCAGCTTATCCTATCGGCCAGAATATTGTAATCATGTAAATGTGGGTTAGGTATGTAGCAAGTGTCTCTTCTGCCCAAATGCGTTTGTGGAATATGAGCTTCGAAAAATACATCTAGTAGTCAACTCTTATTTTCAAACCGAGTCCATCATGTTCGCCTGGTGCCTGTCTCGCAGTGCCAGCGATCATTGCACCCTGTTATCTGTGTTCTACTTTATTTGGAGCTGGAAGGAAAACAAACAAGGTACATTGTTATTTTACATCTATTTCAGCAAACACTCTCTGCACTGTAAATATCCCCATTCCTCTTCACACAACCTAAGTGCCTCACTGCGAATATAGCTGTATATAACAAAATGAAAAGCAATGTATTTGTAGTTTACACTGGTCAGAAGGAGGGAAGAAAGGGGCGTTGTTCCATTGCTCCTCGAATGCTTTTCAAATGATGACAAACAAAGAACAGTGATTGTAAGAAGGAAAGTTGCAAAGGTAAGAGATGATAAAATTAAGAATGTTAAAATGATTGCTGTGCAAGATGGCAGGAATATGAAAAAAAAAATTATTATTTTGTAGAATTCCGACTTGGAATGTTGGAGTTTTTTCAATTTTCTACTTGAAGCAATAGAATAAGACACAGTTACTGACATAAACATTGAGATTTTTATATTAAAGAAGTGCATAAATAATTCAAATGACCTACATGCCATGACACTTTGATATCATAGAAATGTCAATCTTTGACTTATATGTGTGTGTGTATGTATATATATATATATATATATATATATATATATATATATATATATGTATATATGTATATATATATATATGTGTGTATATGTATATATATATGTGTATATGTATATATATATATATATATATATGTATATATGTATATGTATATATATATGTGTGTGTATATATATATATGTGTGTATATATATGTGTATATATATATATATATATATATATGTATATACACACACACACACACACACAATATAATAATAATAATAATAATAAACATTTATATGAATGAAATACTAAAAATATTTAAGAAATTTTTTTGCAAACTGAATAAAATAAACATCTAAATCAAATACGATAATAATAATAATAATAATAAACAGATTGTTGTGAATTCTAAACCTATTTAAGAAATATTTTTTTGCAAACTAAATAAAGTAACAAACATCTAAATCAGAGACAATAATAATAATCATTTTATAAAATATATGTATTAAGTAAACTTAATACAATAACAAATAATCTCTAAATCAAATAAATAATAATAATAATAATAATAATAATAATAATAATGACGATTATTATTATTATATACACATTTGCTCACTCGGAGCAAAGCAAACAGGCACCAACAAACAAGTCGAAAAAATGCAGTACTCTGCCTCTCTCTAGTCTCTGTTATCGAGGCATTTGAAGCAGCCTGTGGTGGAGGTGTGGTGATTACAACTGTGTTAAGAGCCGACACAGATCTGTACAAGCCAAGATTAGACTCTGACCATTTACAGGCTCTGTGAGCATGTGTGTGTGCGCGCGTGGTTTAATACAAGACACCTCCGCTGCCGTAATCGTGCTTCTCTTATCCTCATTCTGCATCAGACCAATGCTACACTTTCACCCCGTTATCAGCTGCCACTCTCCCTCTATCCCGGCCAATCAAATTTGTCACGGGTAGGATGGTGGTGCGGAGGGGTGGGACATGGCAGGCTGATAAGAGCAAAGGCTAATTTATTTATTTTTATTTGGTACTTCACGCCTGATGCTCTTTTTTTAGCTCCAATCGGAAATTGCTGGCTGTGTTCCGTTATCAGTTTGGCATTAGATGGGTAGGGGGCGGATCAGGTGCTGATAATATTGGCCTCTGCACAGCTCGCCGATATGAAACAAGGTTACAGCGACTGTTTACAAGAGACTCTGTTTAATGACAATAATTCATCGATACTTTAAGCCAGATTGAGCGCGGATATTGACAGGTTTATATACTGCATTTCACTCAGTGTTAAGTTTAAGGCCTGAAAGTCTATTTGCCTGGATTTGTTGTGTTCACGTTTATTCTCAGTAAACCCGTAAATCTTAAATAAATGTTGAAAAATAAGTTATTAATTCTCCTTTAAAAGTTAAACTGGATACGTACATTTAAATTAATTGTTAAATTATACATAAAGATGGACAAATAAATTTAGATAGCGAACATTTTCATTGAATTACAGTGTTGTTATTGTTAACTAAAACTAGAATGATTAAACATAGCTTTCAATATTTGAAAAAAAAAAGCTGAAACAAAATATAATTATTAGATGAAAAACTTGAAATTAGAAATGTAACTAAGTGAAAGAAGTATCAAATAATTTTTTTTTACTATATACTAAAATCAGTAAAACTCAAGCGGAAGTAAATCAAGCTCAATAGAAATGTTTTTAATAACAATACCTATAATAAAACAATACCTAACAATAAAAAAGTTGAATAAAATTACTAAAACTTAGTTAAAATGAAATAACTTTGATAATGGAAATATTAAAATAAAAGCCAACTGATTGTGCACAGTACTAATACATAAACACTAAAATAATGTTGACACAAAGTGTAGTTAATATTATTATGAAAATAAAACATACTAAAATAACAAAGCTGGGCAACGATTAAAATTTGAGCACTTCATGTGAGCGATGCTATAGTCTTAGGTTAGTCAATTAATGCGTTACTGCGATTAATAATGCGTTAACTTGCACAGTCCTAATATATATATATATATATATATATATATTAGGGGTGTAACGGTACGCAAAAAATCACGGTTCGGTACATAACTTTAAAATCAGCTGCAGGGAGGGATTTGCGCTGAACGCGGAGACTTCCGCCACTTAATATGTTCGTATGGAAACATGAAAATTTACCTATGTTCTGCACACAAAATATTGCATTCGGTCATTCGGTACACACGTGCACCGTACCGAAAGCCCTGTACCGAAACGGTCCGGTACGCATTATAAACGCACATTTTTATTTGGAATTAATTCATTATTCATGAAAACCTAAATATATACACGTACCGTTTCACACCTAATAAATATATATATTATAATCCTGATTCAATTATTATTATAGTCTCCGATTCTAAAGTTGTTTTTGTATTCAGTTTGCAAAAAAAAAAAAAAAACATTTTTGTTTATAATTTATTTTATTTCTCTATTATTGAATTGGGAATATGTATAAGGTACATAGAATATTATTATTAGGATAACAGTCAGTTATTCTAAACTTTTTGTTAAGACTTCATATGACTTCATTATATGACATTATAGCGCAGGTAACATTAAAGTTCATTATAGTCCTCAAAGAGTTCAGTCATCATATACTCTGATCATCATATAGCTTTAGAAAAATTAAGGGGCAGTTAGGCTGTCTATTTGTCATCACAAATAAAACATTCAGCCATGATTTTTGCTTCAGTGGAAAATGACATGAAGTGCAGCGTTGATACACCGACATCAGTGCTGAGAGACTGAGAGATTACCGCTGTCAATCCCTGTCCTTTACAGAAAGGAAATGGAGAGTAATTCCTATACAAGCTGTCTTTTTTCTGCTCTTTTCTGTAATGCCAGGCTTTCCAACCTGCTGTTAAGGCCTGTGGGTCAGACCCCATGGAGAGGGCCATTGTATGGGGCCATTGAACGGTACCAGAGAGAGGCAGGGGAGGGGAGGGAATGACTAGCGGGCATTGTGCTTGCTGAGAAAAACTGACGACTATATAATTAGGCGCAGAATGCCGCCCTCACTCCCCACCAACATTCGTCTTGTGCTTCCATTCATTTCTTCTCTTTGTCTTTCTCGCCCGCACTCTTTTCCGGCAGAGTGTGTGCTAATTAAGCATTGCTATTAGACAGCATGTAATTGGCTTGAGAAATAATGACAAGCAAGTTTATTTACAAGGCAATTAGAATAAAGGGAGCCTTTGAACTGATAATAATCATTTATGACCAGGAGTGAGAGATGAGAGAGAAAGAGTGAGAGAACTGTGGCCTTACAGGGCCATGTCTGTAACTACTTTGTCTAACAAGTTGTAAAATCTTTAATAGTTTTAAATGTTTTAATGTAAGTGTTTAAATTTGTACGTACTATTTATATATAACTGAAGGTTATTCATTTATTGAGGTCGGCAAATCGTATGTGTAACATTTTGTAACATCTCTAATATTTTAATTGTTTTAATATAAATGTGTGCATGTGTTTTTATGCATTTTATGTATATATATATATATATATATATATACTAAATTTTCTTAAGTGCCATGATGTAATACATGTGTGTAACACAGCTCTAAGTGAATGAAAACTTCCTGCAAAGTTTTAAATCTGAAAGTGCACCGTGTATAAAGTTATTGTCTCTCAAAAGAAAGACGTTGACTCTGAATAATTGAAACAAATTGTTTTTAAAACAAATCCCAAGCCGTTTTGTGTTGACGTCAACATGAAATATTAGCATATTGCCCGCCCACCTGTTGGTCTGAATGAAAATGCTAATTCATTCTTTGCCACTAGGTGCTGCTTTTGGAGCGGTAAAAATAGCTGTTTCCCCAGTAATGCTGTAAACAAAGCAGCACTGCACTCACAAACGCTTCTTTATCAGGCTTTACAGGCTCAGGATAAAATTTAAATGAGACCAATTGACCAATCACCGCAGATTAGCATCACGGAAAGGAGGTGTTTGGAAAAATTAATCGTTGAGCGAATCATTTGGAAGTCATTGAGCAAGTAAGGTAAAAACAAATGCATATTTTAAGACAATGAAAGTGTTTTTTGACCTTGTATACATGTCAGCCTGTTGTTGGGAACTCCCAAAACCAAAATATGTATCTTTCATACATTTAATAGGGGCCCTTTTTAATGTAAATATTAAATGTACTTATGAAATATTATATGAATATTTACTTTTTATATACGTTTTGTATTTATTTAGAATCAATTTATTTGTAATTTAAATGTGTGTATATATTTTTACGTATTTTATATATCATTTTTTTTTTTTTTACTTTTATTTACCTTTTTTATAATTTAATCTTCTTTCTTTTTTTGATGTGACAGATTCTCCGAATGCTTTCCGTGGCCCATGTAACTCTGTCAACTAGACATGGCTTTCATTTATTTTCTGTGCGAACCTCATACACCCTGCTGACTTCTCTCATCCTACCTTTTCTGTTGTACTATGTATTTGCAGTTGCAGGAAACAGCATTTCCTTACGAGCTGTCTTTGTTTAATAGAAAAAATTCAGCTGCATCGGAGTAGACAAGAAAGCTTTGTCAACTTTTCCTCTCCACTCGCGTTCCCTTGTTACATTAGCGCATTCAATGTCAAGTTTGTCAGCCGAGACACAAAGCCCCACAGCATGTACTGTTGGTGATAACGGAGTAACTACAGAAGAACTGCAGTTTAATCATGCCTCCGTCCTCCAACCTGGTCAGACTCAGGATGGGATGGAATGGGCATGGAATCTGGAGGAATGTTGGTGCTCTTGGCCGCTCTGCCCTTCATTTCTGGAGGTGACAGATGGAGCGGGCGTATTAAGGCACCCCAGGGCGACCCCGGGTGCCCGTCAGTAGGCCAGGTTCAGCGGGAGCAGGTGGGCATCTGTTCTGTGTCTGTAATCGGGCCCAGCCACATGACTCTTAGGCTGTGCATTTGGCCTGCCTGGGCATTTGGACTCACTTGATCTTCAGGGGCTTTGATGGCTTTGACCCTACACCCAAATTGAGCAAGTTAGTTGGATCCACTAACTTAGTTAGAGAAGAGGTCAGGTTCAGGTGAAAGCTGGAAGGTAAACCACTCTTGCCCACTAACCAGACAAGAAATAGATTTGAGCATGTGCCATGCAGAGAAGATTTAGTTGAATGGCTTAAAATGTCAAGCCGAGCAGCTACACTGTGAATTAAGTTATGTGGGTGCATTGGGAATCTGTAAGTGTGTTTGTGCAAGTATATGTGTACATGGGCACCGCAAATCACATTTTCTTCCAAGTACGTCTGTGCATGGGCAATAGTGCACCCTGGCCCATATTAAAAAGTGAAAAGAAATCAGCCTCCTGTAGACGCATCCCAACTTTAACAAGACCTTGATTCGCATTTTTCAGCCTTAGAGGTAAACTACCCCGGACAGCAGCTGCCGTGTTAAGGTACTGATAGCGATTCACAGGCTCTGGCTTTAAATATTGAGCAGGCTTGGCACTGAAAAGCAAGCCTCGGTAAATATGATTGGCAGAGGTGTTTTCAAAGCCGGGGCTAATTCCATTAAGCTATTGATCTCCCATCGCTCCTCGCTGCCGCCCTTCTCTCTGCCTGCCCGACTGACCGACCAGTGTTTACTCCGGCAACAGCAGCAGACTGAGCCCCTTCTCTGGACCCTGGTGGTTCTTTCATGATGGATATTAAGTTTTCAGAAATCTCTGAGTGTGATGTCCGGTATATAGATAGTTGGATAGATAGTCAGATAAATACTCGGATGGATAGACAAAGGCAGATAGCTAGGATTGTTGGATGAACAGACAGGAAGATAGATAGTCTTATAGTTGGATGGATAGACAAAGGCAGATAGATAGGTAGATAGATAGATAGATAAATAGATTGATAGTTGGAATGATTAGACAGAGAGACAGACCGACAGATAGATAGATGTAGATGGTTAGACAATTGGATAGACTGACAGACAGACAGACAGATTGACGGATAGATAAAATGATTGCAGGTTGGGTTAGTAGTTAATCTCCAGATCAAACATATAGGTTAATACTAATGTCATGCATGCCTGCACTCATACATCACATGCAAGAGTACACACGCTTTCTCTCAGCCATCATCATTTGCGGCACTCTGGCATTTTATCCTGATTGCACTTACATCAGTAATAGTGTGTACATGACCCTCCGTTCTCACGGGGGAGACTTCATTACATAAAAAAGAAATTAATAATGAGGAAAAAAGAATGAAAAAGCTTGTCTTGCACTCTCTGCCTCAACTTTCAGTTTGATGTGCAAGAGATCTAGGCGACTGGCCACGTGTAACAGGGAAATATTGGGATTCATACTCGGTTTTCTAAATAAATACTGCTGGGAAATTGAAAAGATAGGCAGATAGTGACTTTTATTGATGATGATGACGATCTTAGACCTGTGTTTTACTTTATAACTATTCAGACTTGCAAATAGACTTCAGTTTAGCACTTCTTTGTTCCTTAGACAAGCACATTTGACATCTTAAAGTTGAAACGTGTCATTTTTGCGCTGCCGCAGATTTCCCATTGATTTTTGCTTCCACTACATGAACAAACAGATCAAAGCTATATCTTTTCCTTAATATAATTTTCCTCAACAACAAGCGTTAGACAGACAGATGGATGTATATATAGACAGAGAGACAGATGGATATATACAGTGAAAGAAAGGTAGATGGATACAGATAGACGGATGGACGGACCGAGAGATGGATGGATGGATGGATGGATGGATAGATGGATGGATGAATGGATAGATGGATGGATGGATGGATATGCAGGTAGGTGATAGACAGAAAACGGAGGGATATGCTGGCGCTGATAGCTAAGTGGATAATGTGCGTATATACTGTATAAAACTGTTGCATTATGGGTATCCAGAGTTCGAATCAATGAACATTCCAGATCCCATCTCTTTCTCTCTCTCTTACATTGCTTCCTGTCTACTCTACAGTGTCCTATTGTAATAAAGGCAAGATGGCAAAAATAAAAATCTTAAAACAAAAACAAAAACGATGAGATGTAGATAGATGGATGGGCCGATAGACAGAAAGATGCAGACAGATATTTAGATGGATAGACAATAGCAGCTGAGTTCCCACTGATTTGATTTTCTATTGGTTGGACGAATAGATCCAAAGTTGATGTCCTGTCTGTCAGTTTCCTCAACAACAGCGCATTTCCTTCGCATTCTCGCGCAAAGGTAACGGAGCGAACAAAGGGTCTACGCCACCGCTCTTAAACGGGTAGCCCGGCTCGTCAGCAGTTTAACGGCTGATTGATGACACAGAAGTGAGGATGATTGTGGGACGTGCCAGCTCCGAGTGACAAGCAATTACTCACTTCATGTAATGAAAACCTTAACACCAATCATTGGGGCCTTTACACCGTGCTAATGCTTTATGCAATATTACACATTCTCTCCCATCAACCGCCGCATCCCGCGGGTGTGGGTTTAGACGTTTGCTAAATAACATCATTTGTAATAGGCAAAGCGAGAGAGTGCGTGAGAAGAGGATGCTGTACAGGTTTTTAGGGCACAACACACTAGAGGTAGCTCAGAGAGTTTTATGGATAATGCTGTTTAATGTGCGCATTTGAGAGTGTGGAAAGAGCTAGGTCAGTTTGAAATGGAACGGGAACACTGTGAATTGGATTAACAAAAGCATAACTGGACCATAACGGTCGATCTACGTATAAGTTAATGCATTTGAAAAAGTAGTTAGCTACACTACAACCTAACAAAAACTAGCAAAGCTACTTAAAGGCGTAACTACCTACTGTACTTATTTGTTTGTTTTATATTGTTGTTATTATTATTTATAAATGTATTTATTATTAATAAACTGTTATCAAATTAGCTGCACTAATATCATAGTACAAAAAAATAATCATCATCATCATCATCGTTATTATTATTATTATCATTATCATTATTATTATTTCTAACAAAGCTGCAATAATACCGCAGTACTGAAAATTAGCAATAAATGGAATTATTATTAATCTATTATGTACTGATATTAAATATATTATTTAATATTTTGATCATCATCGTTATTATTATTATTATCATTATCATTATTATTATTTCTAACAAAGCTGCAATAATACCGCAGTACTGAAAATTAGCAATAAATGGAATTATTATTAATCTATTATGTACTGATATTAAATATATTATTTAATATTTTGATCATCATCGTTATTATTATCATTATCATTATTATTATTTCTAACAAAGCTGCAATAATACCGCAGTACTGAATATTAGCAATAAATGGAATTATTATTCATCTATTATGTACTGATATTAAATATATTATTTAATATTTTGATCATCATCGTTATTATTATTATTATCATTATCATTATTATTATTTCTAACAAAGCTGCAATAATACCGCAGTACTGAAAATTAGCAATAAATGGAATTATTATTAATCTATTATGTACTGATATTAAATATATTATTTAATATTTTGATCATCATCGTTATTATTATCATTATCATTATTATTATTTCTAACAAAGCTGCAATAATACCGCAGTACTGAATATTAGCAATAAATGGAATTATTATTCATCTATTATGTACTGATATTAAATATATTATTTAATATTTTGATCAGCTATTTTGAAACATATCTGAACCAATATCACCGTACAGAAAAAGAATAATAATTGTTATTATTATTATTATTTATTGTTAAAGTGTATTATTAAAAAAAACATCCAATTGATTATTTTATTAATACCATTCAGTGTATTATTAATTAAATGTATTACTATTATTGTTATTATTATTATTATTAAAATAAGAAAATTTTGTTTAAACGTATCTGATTTAGCATTTTACCTTCACCATCATAGCTTTAGCACCATAGCTTTATATAGTTGAAGGTATTTACAACGAGACCAACACAACAGTAGCATTTGGTTGCATTTCGCAATAGTTGTTGTACAAAGCTGTTTTTAGCTATTTATATTAATTATGAACTATTTTAGATACATCAGCAGTAATATCACAGTACTGAAAAAAATGAAGTCAGTTACATGGCTGCTTTCATCTAGTTACTCCTTTGCTAACACGGTAACTGTTTTCTCTGACGTAGCATAACCTCCAGTGTTGGACGTCTGTAGCCTTATTTGGTCTGCAGTGTTACATCTTGAAGGTTATATCTACAGCACCTTACATCAGAGTCATTTACACCTGCTCATTATAAAATATTTGTGTTGGTCTTAGCCAGAGCTATAAGCAGCGGAAGCAGGCCCGTGTCAAAAGCACGCTCTTGGTTGGCTTGTTAATTACCGCTGCTATCTGTGGCCTCTTTTGACGGAGCTCAGCCTGGCCGCGGCTCCTGCGCTCTGAAATCCATGGGGTGAGATTGCAAGCTCGGGCTCTCGCCGCTTGCGCAATACACTGCAATTACTGCACACTCCCTCTGTTTACACATATCACTGTAAATATTCTCTGTTTAGATATGCTTATTTCCAACAGGTGCTATTTGAATACAAAGCTCCTCGTGACCCGGAGGATACAAAATATTCGAGTTATTGGACAGTTGCTGATAGTTGCGTTTAGTTTTAAAGCTCCAGGAATCTAGCCAGACTGCATTTAAATGGAAAATCGGTTGGTGGGGCAAGTTGTCACAACTTGTTTTACTCTAGTGAATATTCAGTCAGGCTTGGTTTATTTTTGAAAGTTAGTTTTGGTATAGACACAAGCCTTAAAGTCTTGGCTACAGAACACACATTGCACATTTTTGACGCTATTCCCGAAAGGAAGATACAGTTTGTGAGGCATTAAACTTTTTTTAATGTCTCAACAGCAGTTATAATTGGTGTTAGATTAGTTGTAAAAAAAAAATATGCTTAGGATTTTTTTTACTAGATGTTCAAAATCAAAATTCACAATTGCTGCAAAAAATTATAATAAATAAATAAATAATTAAATAAATAAATCAGACTTAAAAACATTTGAATATAATTAATTGAATTAATTGATTGAATAATTCATATTGTTAATTCATAATTAGATATTCATAATATATTGATTGTGCTATAGTAATAATAATACTAATTATTATTATTATACATTTATTATTTACTAATATTATTCATTATTATTCAAAAATTAAAAAAATAGTCACACTAATATCACAATACAGAATACTACTACTTATAATAATAATTGTTATTTCGGTTTGTTTATTGTTAGTACTATAAAAAAAATACTTTAATCAAATCAAGTAATCATTTTTAGTTTTGACAATGATTCTTATTTAAGAAAGTTTTGAACTACATTTTTTAAATTATTATTATTATTAGTAGTAGTGTTGTATTTTATGTTTTGTTTCATGTAAGTTTTATAGATTTAGTCATTTTCTAAAGTAATGAAGTTTTTTTTTACATACAATTTTTTAGTAAAGAGTAAAAAAAGTAGAATATACATATTTTATTGTAACAGAGATTGTAAAACATTTCAAGTTCCAAAACATCAGATAATTCTTATTAAAGACTTTTAAATGTGATGTTTGAAATCAACATTCAAACCATTGCTAGAGAAGAGAAACATTTGTATAATTGGACTTTTGACTCAAAAACTCGAGATGTAGCGCTTGTGAAATCTCGCACCCCAAACCTAAAAAAGCTGATCGCTAACTTTAATTAGGATGAGGAATGATAAAACTTAGCTCTCTGTCTCTCTGTGATTTTAGTTCATGCTGAACCATCTGCGCAGGGTTGAGTTGGGCTTTTTATAGTCTCTCACCTGTCATGCCATCAGTGTGTAGAAAAACAGGGATTTTCACTGGTATGTAAATGGCGAAGGCTAAAAAATAACAGCTTTCAGAGATGAGGAACTTTTTGCAGATTCGGTCCCCTAGAGAGTGTACTTTTCAGTTTAAGAAGAGCATGCCTGGAGAGACTTTGCGCCATACTGTATGTAAAATTAAAGGTGCACCAGACGTTTCACAACATATGGAACACACAAACTGCCAAAACTCACGGCGTCTGAGTATTCCTAACAAATATAGTCAAATTGTAATGCTATGTGTTAAATGTGCATGCGAAATTGCCAAAACAAGCATTTTATTAATCAGCGTTTTGTTGTATTCCAGTAAACTTTAAGAACTTTCAATTTAAGAAATATTTGTAATGTTTATGATTGTCTTTCGCCTCTTAAGTAAATTTAAATGAATGAATGAGTTTATTTATTTAGACTAGAAGAAAATGCTTGTTATTTATTTACTTGTTTCCTTGTTTATTATTTTATAGCTTTTTTATAGCTTTATTATTTTTTAGCTTTTTGGAATCCGGAGAGATTGGTGATGCTGCTAGAATCCTTGCTTTTTGTCTAATACAGGAAAATCAACTTAGCTTATTCCTGCAGAGAGCGATCAATAGGCTGATAAGCGTATTGATGGCTGAGAGTTTCCTTCCCCACAGGCTGCCGTGAGCCCGACAGAGCCTCGGTATCGTCCGAGTCTCAGAGTCTCGGAGGCCCAGAATAGCTTGTGGATGACAAAGTGCCGTCTCCTTCCTTCTGTCTTTCTCGTTTTTTTCCTTCCCCATGCCACATATCTCACATTCTCCGGGCACGCTCAGTCTGACATGGATGTCTCGCTCAAAATTTAATGCTGTTTGTTTTATATTCTTTACTCATTTCCCTATATAAAAATTTATGATGACATTCTCTAGGTTCCATAAAGTATTCATAAATGTCATTACTAATATCTTTCATAGATCATTTAAATTGATCCTTCTGTCTGCCGTTATTCCCAGTCGCCCCACTCGGATCTGTCAGATAGAGAAGGAGAGAAATGTGGAAGAGTGTTTAGGTGTGTGTATGTGTATTTATTTGGGTGTGTATGCACACACACACACACACACACACACATGCAGCAGGGGGTCGACCGCTTGCGTGTCAGCAAGGTGTCACTTCACGAGGCGTCACAGAAGACTTCTATCCCTCCGCTCCTGCCTGTCGAAACAGTTACTTATCACTCCATCTCATCCCTCGCTTCCACTCCTTTCCTTTATATCCCTCTATTTCCTTCCACTCCAGGATTTGTTTTTTAAATATTTGTATTATATATTACACATTGAAAATAAACTCAATAAGTGATACGTCTAGAACAGTTAAAATGGTTAACAATTAAATAAGTAATAAAAAGAAATAATAAATAAATAAAGTTTGGGATTAAATTAATCATTTAATATAGAACAGTTTAGTAAACAAATAAATAACCAAAAAATAAATAAATACGTAGATACTGTAACATGGTGTTTTTTTTTTTTTTACTAATACCTGTGCAGTAAATACAATTGCATATATAAATTAAAATATTATTAAAATTACATTTGTGTTTGCTTGACGGTTTGTGTAATTTAAATTACACAACTATGTGACTATAAAATTAATTGTATTGTTATAATTTTTAATAAATAAAAAAATAAAGCTGTGCATTTCAAAACTTATTTGCAAAAAGAAGAAATGCATTTAAAAATTTAAGAAAAATAAATGTTTGGGATTAAATGCAAATGAATAATTTAAAGTAGAACAAATTGTTTTAAAAAGTTTTTCTTTACTGACACCTCTGATAATGATATTCCAACTAAAGTTTGCCAAACTCTTGTTACAATAACATGGTTATTCATTATTATTATTATTATTATTACTGCATGCACTTGTTGCCTCTTATTGCAATTACGCTGACATTTTAAAAGGTGTTAATTTTTATGGCTAAAGTTTGTACAAGCTGAGCAGGCTTGATTAAGACTGATTGCGGTTTCACTAATTACAGGTGATCCTGATGGCCCTGATTTGGTGCTTGCTCTTGTGGACAATGGGCCGTTTTTTAAAATGTCTTCAGAATGAAAAAGCCCATTGTCTTTCCTGCAAGCCTGAGACAAAAGTGAGGGATAGAGCAGAGAGAGGAAGAGAAAAGAGACTGTAAGAGGGGCTGATGCGATTACCAAGGCCACTGATTGAAGTGGAGACCCAAATTATCTTGCGAGTGATTGGGCTTTGTCTTGAACTCTGAGTGCTCCTGTCTATGATTAAAATGTCAGAGGTGTGTGTGAATCCCTATTTGTGTGAGGAGTGCGTATTCCTGTTTTTCAAGGGGAGTATGAATATTAAATAGCTTGAAGAGACAAGACAAAGGACAGAAATGGCCCCAAATGTCCGCATAGCCGTTGAGAGGTCAGGATTGATGGGAAACACTTTAGTGTTCTGTTATTTTCCTCTTTTTTTTCTTCTTCTTCCAAGTCCTTTGAAACAATCCCTGACTAATTTAGTTTGCCAAAAATGAACATTTTCAAATCCTCATAGGTTTTATTTCATGTGCATACCACAAATAGAGTAGGTATGATGTTATTCATCAAAAATCTTTGGTAGAAATGTTGCATTTGCAAACAGACTTTTCTTTTGAACTGGATCTGTTCAGTAAATAATTTGATTCATTTGACTAACCCGGTCTGAATTAGTGTGGTCAGATTCATGAGGATGAAAGATTCCCCATGCACATTCTCAACACTTACAAATTCATGAAATTTCCCCCAAATGTTGCTAATGTAACGCATCTTGAGTGATCTGATTCTCGTTCAAGATGTTCACTGGAGGGCAAGTGTTTTTGGACAAGTTTGGTAAATTTGGTAAATACATGTGATTTGTTTATTTTTATTAATTTTTTATTTATTTATTTATTTTTTACATTTCAACCGATTTGAAATAGAGTGCATAAGTTGTAGGGAACACTTTTAGGATATTTTTATGATACTTCATTGTCTTTTTTGTTGTTTTCCTATTTTAAGCTACAGTCCTCATTCAGGTCCACGGAGACAATCTTTGAAGCATTAATTCAACCAAAAATGAAAGTTGTCATCATTTCTCATGCTTAAAAATCAGTATGACCTTCTTTCATCTGCAAATCACAAATGTAAAATTTTTTGCAAATTAGCTCTACAATTGTAGGTTTCACTCTGCTCGTCATTGCATGGTTTGATGCTCAATAATCCTCTCTATGAATGTGCTTGTGTACTTCTCATACTCACCGGAAAAGCACAGTCCGCTCAAATAAGAGGAAATTTCTATGCGGTATGGTTTTTGCTGTAACATGCTGTAATATTTTACACAGATGCGAATAAAAAAATATCTTAATATTTAATATTAAAGGGATACTCCACCCCAAAATGAAAATTTTGTCATTAATTACTTACACCCATTTTGTTCTAAACCCGTAAAAGCTTAGTTTGTCTTCGGAATACAACTTAAGATATTTTAGATGAAAACTGGGAGGCTTGAGACCAAGCTTGATCAAGCTTGAGTTCCATAGACTGCCAAGTAAAATACACAGTCCGGAAAATTATGAAAGACATTGTCAGAATAGTCCATCTGTTTAAATATTTAAATTAACGTTAATTAAGATTAATAAATGCTGAAGAACTATTGTTCATTCTTAGTTCATGTTAACTAAGTTAACTAATGTTAAATAATGAACCTTATTGTAACGTGTTACCAATATTAATATAAATTCTGTCCAGTTTTATTGTGTTACTTTCAGTAAAAGTGTGGTTATTTTATGGGCTAGTGTTTTTTAAATTCAGTATCATCAAAATGATTGAGTTAAATTTTAATAAAATAATAAATAGTCATTACAAAACCTTATCAGTTTCAGTTTTCGACCAATTGCATTCGGAACTTTACGTTTCGGCCCAGAATTTTCATTTCGGTGCATCCCTATTTGGAATCATTCCATAATAAAGTAAAATGTATTTTGTTGATAAGTTGTATACAACATATCTAGCTATGTTGTAGATCAGTGATTGTCAACCCTGTTCCTAGAAACCTCCTCCCCCACATTGCACGTCTCCTTTGTCACTAATTTAAGGTCTTGAATTCTTGAACAAGCTGGTGACCTGAATCAGGTGTTGATAAGGAAGACATTTAAAATGTGCAGTGTTGATTAGACTCCAGAAACAGGATTGAAAACCATTTTTGTAAACTGGTACATACATGATTTAGAGCACTGTTTCCCAAACTTGTTCTTGGAGTACCCCCAACGGTACACGTTTTAGATGTCTCCCTTAACTGACACACACACTTAAGATCATGGAACCTTTACTAATGAGCTTGTGGGTTGAATCAGGTGTGTTAGATTAGGGAGATATCCAAAATATTCAGCGTCCTGATCTGATATGACTGAAGCCATTCACAAAAAGATCTTGGTAGAGATGTCTAAATTGTGAATTACATTTTCTTTTGAAATCTTTGCAGTGAATCCTTTGATTCAGGAAACAAACCTAATCTGAAGGATTTGTTAATGAATTTAAAGTTGTGGTCAACCATTGTTTGCTGAATTTTTGCGGACAGAATCCAGTTATTTCCCAGATTTGTGAATTTTCCCCCAAATTTTGCTAATGTGACACCTTAAAGGCCTGTTCACACCAAAAACGATAACTATAAAGATAACTATATTAGCATCCACACTAGTGGACCATATCTTTAACTTGTCAAGTTCACGATAGCAGGATTGATTCTGATTAGCTGCCAATATTTTATCGTTCCTCAGCTGGAAAATTTTGTTCTGAAAACAATATTGTTTCTCTGTGCATTTACCATTATAGCGGTGGAGGGTACTCTGCTGTTCTTTAATGTTGTGAATGATTTTTAGAACTATATCTTTATCTTCATAGTTATTGTCCTTGGTGTGAACGGACCTTAAGTGATCTGATCCTCGATGGTCTGTTCTAATGTGAGGGGAAGGTTTTCAGCAAATTTTGGTGTAAAATTCAAGACTTGAAACAATGTGCACAAGTCATATGGACATTTTAATCATACTTCATAGTCTTTTTTGTCTTCTGTATAAGCTTGAAAGCTCAGTCCCTGTTCATTGTATGGAAACTAACTGACCAGCACATTATTCGAAATGTCTAATTTTGTACCCAACAGAAAACTAAACTTATAAGTGTTCGGAATTACATGAGGGCGTGTAAATGACAACTGAGTTCTCATATTTTGGTCAAACTAATCCTTTAACATAAGCTTTTCCAGCTTCTGCTCTTGCCCGCATGCGATCCGCTCGTTTCATGTGGAAGTTTCCAGAGGGTGTCACGTCGCCAGTAGCAGCTTCATCCTCCCCCTCTTGCGTCAGCCCTCTTCAAACATCTGACACTCCGCGCTCATCCTCTGACACCCGTTTGCGCACAGCTGAAATCAGCTCATGTTCCAATGCCCCTGAGTCTTATTTTCTCACCCCCCCCCTCTTCCCAAGCTTTACTTCCTCCACCCTTTGGAAAAAAATAGAAAATGCTTGTTTGTTTATCATTCCAGCACACTCTTGCTTCAGGCCTGGCACGTTGCAGCACGGTGGAGTTGAGTGAACTGCTAGTGGTTAAACCCTTTATTTTTTTGGTAAGCTTGTCCCTGTTGCCACTCCCATGCATTTCCCAGTTGAGGCTCTTTGGGAGCTGTCCGGTGCTGAAATGAAAACTCTGCTTTATTTGTTCAAGGTGGTTTGTGCAATTTTATACTGATAAAATACTTCTTTGTATCCTGGCTTAATATGCAGAAATAATTATAAATAACCCTTTATAGGTTGATTCTCCCGAAGAGTGTGAAAGTTGTGGCTCTGTGGTGCTTTCTCAACCAGCTTAACAGATCAACACCGGCTTAACTAGTATGGTGTGTTGGGGTTGGTGTTTAGCCAACCAATGGCAGATGTCGCGAGAGAGTTTTGGAAAAATGCAGATTATTGTGCACTTCATATAAATGGGATACAGGCAACTGTCCAGTGCTGAAAATCCTCTGTCTTGGTTTATTTGAAATCATATATATATATATATATATATATATATATATATATATATATATATATATATATATTTATATATTTATATATATATATATTTATATATATATATATATATATTTATATATATATATTTATATATATATATTTATATATATATATATGCATGAGTATTTTTATATGAAAATAAGCAAGCAGAAAACACTAGTGCTTTTCTATAGTATCTATTAAGTAAATTTTAAAACAGTAAAAATATCAATGGTGTTATAATATTATACTAAAATTAAAAAAATGGGACCCTTAAGATAATATGTATAAAGAAAAAAACTCATCTTAAGCACACAGAATAACATAAGTGGACTTTGAACGATCAAGTGCTGCATGGAGCGATTACGTAACTGTGGCATCCATAATTGTAATCGTTTTACATTAATTCTGCAGTCCTAATATATATATACACAGCAGTGAGAAGTGAACACACCGTGAACACACACCTGTAGCAGTGGGCAGCTATAGATCCAGCGCCCGGGGAGCAACTGAGGGTTCAGTGCCTTGCTCAAGAGCACTTCAGTCATGGGTATTGAGGGTGGAAGAGAGTGCTGTTCATTCACTCCCTCCCACCTACAACTCCTGCCAACATCGAGACTTGAACCAGCGACCTTCTAGTAACTAGTCCGGCTCTCCAACCATTTGGCCACAGCTGCAAATGCAATAGCATATATCAAAAACTCTTTCACTGCATCTATATTTTATATAAATGTCCCAGTATATTACCCAATCTTATACAATCTCCTCTCAGTTTCCATAACATTAAGCATGGGCGAGGGGTATGAAAATCATCTCTGGCGTGCATTATTTTCTGCACTGGTGGTGGGAGAGAGCGAGATTGAGCACCGAGACGCAAGCTGTGTGTTTTCTCCGCCTGGCGTGCCAAGTGTAGGTTGCCTTGGACGAGAGTATGGGGAACTGGCTCTGTGCTGGAAGTATGGAAGGGTTTGAAGGAGGTGAGAGAGAGTGCACAGCTTGACTCGGTCTAATGCAGATGGCTTCGGATGGTATAAACGCTGGTAGGTGGGTGGGGCTTATGTGGGTGGGAGGGTCAAGCGAAATGTCCATGAAGATTTATTGCGTCAAGTGCACCAAGTGAATCCGAGCACCCCTGATTAGAGGGTCAGGAGCGCAAGGCATTTAAAAGCAATATTAGCACGTACATCCCAAAAACACATGCGCACACATGCACAAGCTGTCTAATTTCATGTCATTCCAGTTTAGATTGCCTATTTGGAGTCCGTACATCAAACGGTTATCTGTTCCAGGGCTTACTGTGTTTCACGCTTAGATCTTCACAACCAACAGAGGCATCGAATTTGGCATCTATGAAAGAAATGCAAAGTGATGTCACTGCCAGAATTACCAATGAGGATTTATCCACTGTGTAAATACCGTTATTTGCTCTGTGATTTCTTGCCAGAGGTATGAAGCGGTCTGCAAATGCTTTGAACTGCTTTGAGCTTATCACTAACTCCTTTTTTCTCTCTCTTTCTCTCTTTTCCATGTTTTCAACAAAATGACTCCCATGTTCTTCAAACAGGTAAGATGTGTTTTCAGTTTACAATAGTGGATGTTTTTCATCACAAACGTGTCTAGTAGCATTTAGGCGGAAAGTTTTCTCTTTCAGGTCGACTACTGTTATAGTGGATCAGTTTAAAGATGATCTTTCTCAGAAAGTTTTTACACCATTGATGTAAAATTGCATTTTATTGGCACAGACAATAGATTGTATCTCTATCGCCCCCTATAATTATGAAGGTTTGTTACCACTACAGTTACAGAACTATCAAGCATGTTTGGTGTTGGATGTGTAGACCAAACATTTGTGTTAGAATCATGACATGCTGCATCAGAAATCACATACTCTCTGAGTTGGTACTTCTTTTGGATAAGTATGTAACTTGCGATTTATTTTGTTTGGTTTGGTTGTTCTTTTTGCGTTTTGTTTTGGTTTTGTATGTTAGTTTTGGTCTTTCTTTCTTTCTTTCATCCAATATTACCTAGTTTTTAGTCAACTTTTGATCCAACTGCCAGTGATTTACCTCTTAGTCATCGTGTATAAATTAATCTACTAAAAAGTTCTCAGAAAAATGAAATTTTTGTCGTCATTTACTCACTTTCATGTTGTTCCAATCCTGTAAGACTACCAAGAAGTACGGAAATGAAAGAGGATTGGGACTGGAGATGGCAAGCTTAAAAAATAAAAAAATAAACCATGAAAGTAGTTTTGATCGGCCAGTCCACACGGAGACGCGTTTAGTTGCAGTATACGTAAAAATTCTGTATTGTATCAGTGTTTTGTCTAGACAGATCCGGCATTTTGAAAGACTGAAACCGCTATTTTTTTAAACTAAGTCCCAGAGTGGATTAATCTGAAAACAACATCCTTTTGTGTGTAGTCATATGATAGTTTTGTGAAAAAGACTATGAAGTCTAATCTTGCTTGACAGCAGTGGTCCCCATTCTCTTTCACTGAATGGAAAAGAACAGCTTGGACATTCAGTTAAACGTCTATTTTTGAGTTTCACTGAAAAATCTAAATCATACTGGTTTCAGAAGACGTGAGCGTGAGTAAATGATGACAGGATTATAAATGTTGTCTTTAAGGGTTACATAACCCTTTAACATTTGAACTTTTGGACCGG
The DNA here is from genome assembly GCF_963082965.1 of Carassius carassius. Lineage (NCBI taxonomy): Eukaryota > Metazoa > Chordata > Actinopteri > Cypriniformes > Cyprinidae > Carassius > Carassius carassius. Next base: position 21,050,192 of record NC_081770.1, on the reverse strand, counting down.
TAGCCCAAAGGCAATTAGTAAAAGCAGTGAGAATGACAGTCAGCCTTTGGTTTACCTTAAACTATGTCACTACCAATGCTTGGGGCTGTCATTCCTATCTCTTTTTCTTGCCGTCTCACACACCGATACACACACAGCGATCTACACACTCTCTTCTCTGCTGAACAATCAATATACTTGCACATTTGCAGTTTCTCTCTCTCTCTCGCTCTCCCTCTCGCTCTGTCTTTCTCTACCTCCCTTTATGTCCAGACACTTTAATAAAGGACTCTCGGAGGGCTCTGGCCCAAACTACTGGCTGCATGCTTCTATTAATAAATGCCATTAAGCATCCGGCCCATAGGGGACTATTCATTGCAGAGATGAACTGCCCTAAAGTACAACAGCACACAGACTCATTTCTACAGCTTCCCCATTACAGAAGAAAGCTGTGTCTACGGCAGACTTACGCCCGCCGCCACCTGCCCTGGACGCACACGGCAAATACGTGGCAGAATTACAGCAGCCCCGCGGTCGATAGCCAAACAAGAGTTGTGATTACAGACGTGATGACAAGGAGAGAGAGCTGTCTGTTTCATTTCACCTTCCTGATCCCCAATGTCTTAAACTGTCGCCAACTGAAATCGCCTTTTCTCTTAAAACAAAGAAGAGTCAAGGTGTTACAAGAAGGTCAAGATTTGTCAGCAACAAATTAATTGTTTTACATACAATATAGACGTGTATCTATCTATCTGTCTGTCTTTCTGTCTCTGTGTGTGTGTATATAGATACTGTACATAGATATATTAGTGCTGTCAAATGATTAATCTTTATTGTTATGTGTATATAAATACGCACACATACAGTATATATTTTAAAAATAATTACATGTATATATTTATATTCATATAAATTATATCATATATACATATATAAATGTAACTTATTTTTCTTAAATATATACATACATGCGTCTATTTATATATACATAATAAATATGCACAGTACATACACATAATTATGTAATTCGCGATTAATCATTTGACAGCACTGATTTTAACGCAGTTAACGCACTGGCCCTGCCCCCAAACCTGTACATCATCTTACATTCCATACAAAAGCTGATTGTTGACAAATATGATGTAGGGCAACAACCCCATAAACGGAGTTATACCCTATAATTCAAGATATTGGGGCAAAAGTGCCCTGTATGAGTTTTGTTTCATTTATATCACAAGATAAGCAATATCACACCAGCAGCGAGTGCTGTTTTTGTCAGGAAGAGCATGAGTGCAAATCATAGTCTACATAAGGTACATATGTGATTTTATAGTAAATAAGAAGTTAATTTTGTGTTATATTTTTAAACATAATATTTTGTGTTTTTTTTTTTATTTTGCCAAAGAAAATATTACCTATAAAGCCAGAGCAGAACTGTTGTGCGTCTGTGAGCAACACAGCGGTGTCTAGTTTCTGAATGAATCTGCGTTTTGAACGAATCCTGTGAAGCAATGATTCAAAGGTCCATTCATAAAGTGAGCCATTTACTTCATTACTAAATGAATCAGTTGTTCGACTTATAAAGACATTTACCGCCACCTGCTGGTAAGTTTAGTTTCTTCTTTGAAATATCGTTAGATTTCATAAAATAATAAATAAATAAAAACATCAAAGGCAAAGTTCACTAAAAATAAATAAATAATGTCATCATTTACTCAACTGAACCTGAAAGACTTACTTTTGCACAACATTCTTATCTGTACGATCAAAATCTTATCTGTACGATCAAAACTAAAAGTGTAATTTAAGTTCTTTTCGGGGTTATCTAGAGAAAATGCCTCATAACACGTATACGCGTTAATCGACTCCAAAGGGTTAAAGAAGATATTTTGAAGACTTTTGAAGCTTGTTTGGTTACCAGTGACCTTTCATTGCATGATTAAAATACTGAGATGTTTCTAAAATCATCTTCTTTTATGTTCTATACTTTATGTTAGGCCAATTTAGCCTAAACACTTAACACAATAATAGCTTTAAAAAAATGTTTTGAGGTTATTTTCCACAGCCAAATTTAGTTTAATTAATCCCAGCACCCTGAAATTAATTAGATTAAAAATGTTAATCGACTGCCAGCCCATATATTGTATTAGTTAAAATAATACATAATAACATCCATATGAGAAAAATAAATTCAATTAGTAATTAATATGATGAGATCATGAGAAATCTACACACATAGTATTTATTAATGTTTATAGATAAATGTCTAATTTATAATAATTTATATTAATTTAATATACAATATAAAATCTTTTGGTTGTTGTTGTTGTTGCATTATATTTTTGATGAGCTAATAATAAATGAATGCAATAGACTTGTAAGTGTCATTTCGAATGGGAATGGTAACGGATGGCTCTCTCCAGGCATATAAGACTTCCTTGTTATGATAGATCTCATGTATATTGTTTAAACAGGCCAAGCTATGATAATTACCCCATATTAATATGCTTTATAATAAATATGGCAGGGCAATATAGCATCATGGGTTTTTTTCCCCCCACTTACTGCAATTACAATTACAAACCTGCCACTATTAAGGGGCCTGTCTGTACAATATGTTGGCCCGGGCCAATTTAGCATGATACCTCTATTTCTCTCTGTCTGTCTTTTTAATTACCTTTCCTTTTTATGTATAGATATTTACATCTGCTTACTCATAGCAAACTTTAAATGAAGAGTTAAACCAAAAACACAAGTCCTGTCATCATTTATACATGCAGAAAACTTTGCCAAATCCCTTTTCAGAAATTTCTCCATATTCAAACATGCTCACTATGAGCTGTATGTGAAATTCAAGACAATACTGTTTTAAGTAAGTGAGTAAAATGATGACAGTATTTTAATTTTCGAGTAAACTGACAATCAAATACGCAACAATTCTCACAAAATTCATCTCGCCCATTTATTCTCTGCTTTTTACATTTGTTTGTTGATGCGTGAATTGGAAAATGTGACACAAGGAAACGAACACACCTTTTCTCGGCTCTGCGTCTGTGTGTCAAAATATTTGTTCCGGGATTACGTTTGTTTTTAGGATTGGGCGGAGAGATTCGGGGTTTGAAGTTCTGGATGAACAACCTCATTATCCTCACCCCAGCGCACAGTTATTCCATATGAAGCGGAGATAAAGAGGGAAAAGAAAAGCTGAGAGCAAGGAGAAATATAAAAAGAAAGAGAGAGGCGGAGGGGGGGAAGAGAAAGCTTAAAAGAGCCGAGATGTGGAAGAAGAAAGGAAACAGGAACAAATTAGGAGGGGGGGGATGGCATCATGTGCGTCTCGAAGGAGAGAAAGAAAATGAAATATGCGAGATGAAGACTCAGCTGGGTCTGTCGTTCTTTTGTTGTGGCTTCCAACTGGCGTTGAAAGCAATGGAAGATGCACGGGGGGTCTTCCACTGTTTTGTATCTGATTTGCTAGTTTTATTTTATAATCACATCTTTAGGGATGAATTCACTAAACAGCTGTGCCACATTTGCGTGACATTTCAAGGCAAAAACCTGCAGCTTATTCGCTAACCACTACTGGTGGATGGGTCATCCCCATGGTCCCTAGCCTTTTGTAGAGTATATAGTTTTTTATTATTTATTAATGTTTTTTTTTAATGTTTAGGGTTTTGTGTGTGTGTGTGTTTTGTTGTTTTATTGTATTTGATTTTGTTTCGCTTTTGTTTTGTGATTGTGTTTTTTGTTTTTATTTCCCTTTGCTGATTTTGTTTTGTGTTTTATTTTGTCTTATCTTGTTTTGCTTTATTTGTTGTTTATTTCTTTTTCATTTCATCATGTATTTTGTCTATTTATTTATTTATTGTGTGCGTTTTGTTTTTGCAAATGGTGTCTGAGCTGCACGTCGAGTGCATAAGGACAGTGCAAAAAAGGCTCTATCAGCAGGCACTGTTCATTCTTTGTGAATTACGCTATTAAAATCGCCGAAATATTCACACAAGATGGCTGAGGCGTCACATCTAGCACCTTTGCTATTCTTAAAACCTCTCAGTTAAAACATTTTCCTTTCATCATTATTTTATCTTGTAGGAACTTGCATGATGATTAACAGTTGAGTAGTCAGAGAAGAAAAGGAGGCCAAAGGGCAACTTGCCGGGTCCAAAGGGATTGCTGGTTTCATTTAGACTTTTCGGCACTACGCTGACCAGTCGCCGGCCCTCTGAGCAATGACTTTCATTCTGGCCGAGACAGCTGTGTCCACACAGGGTTCATTTAGTACAGATATTTTAATCCATCACTCCTACGTGACCCCCTTAAACATCCACCCAACTACGCAAACCAGCAGCTTTTCTCGGAGAGCTGTGCGGGAAAAAAGTATTGAGTGCCGTGATCTAAAAGAAAGAGTTTAGCAACGTATCATTTTGTATCAGCTGTGGGTTTGTAGATTAATATTGAGAAGTATTCTTGATAGGTTTGAGATCGGTGAGATTTTTCTTATTTAGAACCGATTCCATTTTGTAAAAACATACAGGAACCATGTGATTTTTCATAATGTTCAACAAATGTAATGATTAACGAATAATTAAAGGGATAGTTCACCCAAAAATTACAATTCTGTCATTAATTCGGCACAGAAATGCAATAAGGACATTGTTAAAACAGTCATGTGACCTCAGTGTTTCACTCGCAATTTTAGGACACTACGAGAATACTTTTTGTGTGCAAAGAATACAAAAATAATGTCTTATTCTCCTCCGCATCCCCTAAGCGCCATTATTGAGAGCATCACTTTTATGTGCAGATCAAAGCATGCTCATGTGTCGTGACACTCTTGATAATGGTGCTAGGGTGACGCAATAATAATTA